>NC_056741.1:1706447982-1706505482 GCF_019279795.1 Protopterus annectens | reverse complement strand
TTGAACCAGGTCTCTGTCACTGCACAGATGTCATTGTTCTCCATTTTAAAGTTGTGCCTCGAGTGAGTGCATTTTGAGGTTTAGACTTCTAGCATTAAGTAGCATTACCCTCAGATTTTGCTTGCTTGTACCTGTTATGGTGGCAAATTTTTCATTTGAATCTTGCCTAAAAAAGGCACTATAGGGGTGGCAAAAGCCTTAGCCAGTATCTGGAATCCCAAGGTTGACAGGTGAGGCCATCTTTGGCAAAGCATCATGGTTTGTTGATCATGTCATCCTAGGCAGGCATATAGTCGAGCCCCTTAGAATGACACCAGAAGCTTAGCCAATTGTTAAAGTCAATCATTTTGTCCTAGTACTGTGGTATCATTCTGGGTGATGGCAGGATGCTACTCAGGGCTAGGGTCATACCTGCCTGGGCTACAACATCGGACAGCTCCTCCATGTTTCTTTTCATGTAGTCCAAGGAGGTACATCTCAAATCATTCACACCAACATGGACAATGACAGAGTCATATTTGTACTTGTTGCGGAGTGACCTGAGTGCGTGCATTATGTGGCGATCCTGGCACCTGACAGGCAGCTGACAGTAACTTTCTCCTTGTTTAGCCTGCTTTGTGGAACATCAGTGTGCCTGACTATGGAGTCACCTATGACTAGAGTGTTGGGTACGTTGTTATGCCTTATGGGCTGTGGTTGAGTGGCACACTAAGTTTGTGGGCTATGTGTCATTTGGTGTTGTGATGAGGGGTGGAGGTTGCTTGCATTTCTGCTTTGGAGGTCCCTGTTGCTTGGGTAGATTTTTATTTAGAGCCTCCATGAATGTAGGAGTGTGTTTTGTGTTTCTATGTGTGTATTTTGGTGGTGTAGATTTTGAGGGACTATGTGATGAGTGTAGTGTGGTGCAAGTGTTTACCTTCTCCTCTTGACTGTCTAGTCCAGTCTTGGGTGAAGAGAGCTTTGCTTCCAGTTTGGCTATATAAGTGCATCTCACACAGGTTGCAGTGTTGGTAGGAGGAGAGGGTTGTCTGTGTACATGAGGCAGTTGCTGCATTGCCCCAAAATGCTCAGATTCATAAAGTAGACAGGAGAAAATACCGGGAGCTGACCCTTAGACATGCCTGGAGAGGTGCTTATCTATTAAGTACTAAAAACTGTCTTTCTCTAGACAAGTGAGAAAAGTAGAATGCTGTAGTAATTTGAAGCTTATTTAGTGCTTAAATGAGTTCTGAACACATGCTGAGCTCAAAGAAACAGAAAAAATGCTGAAACTAGAAAACTGGCTAGTTCTAAGAAACAAAATTAAGTTAGAATGCTTCCCTCCAACACAAAAAGGTTTGGGTTCTCAGAAGCTTACAAACAGTCCTGGACACAGCAAATCTGTATCTGGAGTAAACAACTTACAGGAAAGGCAGGAAACAAACCTTGAAATGTATTATTATTTTTTGTAAAGTGGAAAGGGGAAAGGAGGAGCAGCAACTAAGTGGGTTGGCCTTCTCAAATGTTCTACCTGGATTAGGTAGAATGAGGTAATGACAATAGACTGGGAGGAGTGTCCCAGATCAATTTTACAGTAGGAGCAGGCAACTGCAAAGCCACCAAGTATAAAAAACAGGATACCAATAGGGAGGGAGGATGGGAAACAAAAATTAGGACAAACAAACCCAACCAGATGCTTAACAATTGTAGACAATTTCTAGTTAATACCTTACAAACAGTGAAACTAGCAAAAAAAAGTATATGCAGACAATAAAAGTGCTATACATAACCTGTAAAAATAAGCAAAAAAACAGGATACTTAATGTTATATATCACATATCAGTAGGCTCAGTGTCTTTCCTCCGATTAGTTCAGTGTGAAATGGCAGAAACACTCACAAGTTAACTTCTTAAGTAGCAAAGTTGAAACCTGAAACACCTTTTAAAAAAAGATTGAAAGAATCAATGAGGTGCTTACTTCAAGCCGTAGTCCAGATAACCCCAATCAGCCAATGACTATAAACAATTCACTCTCACTGAAATGCTATACTGGCTTTTGCTAAACTACAGTGGCCTGGAATATGTGCTCAGACACACAGCCTCTACTAACAAACAACTAGGCCCAAAACACAAGCCTGAATATGGACAATGCTACACTACCCATACACACTGCGTAGGTAGAAAAAAACTGCAGAAATGTTTAAACAGATAAAGGAGCAAGGAGACTCTAAACAATGCTATTAACTACAAACAAGTTATATGATACATTCCTTAGCAGGAAATCAGAAGAAACAAACCCTACCAGATGCTTAACAATTGTAGAACATTTCTAGCTAATACCTCACACATAGTGAAACTAGCGAGAAAAGTATATGCAGGCAATAAAAGTGTTATAAATAACTCGTAAAAATAAGCAAAAAAACAGGATACTTAATGTTATATATCACAGATCAGTTGGCTCAGTGCCCTTCATCTGATTAGCTCAGTGTGAAATGGCAGAAAATACTCATAAGTTAACTTCTTAAGTAACAAAGTTGAAACCTGAAACAACTTTAAAAAAAAGTTTGAAAGAACCAATGAGGTGCTTACTCCAAGCCGTAGTCCAGGTAACCCCAATAAGCCAATGACCATAAAAAATTCACTCTCACTGAAATGCTATACTGGCTTTGGCTAAACTATGATGGCCTGGAACATGTGCTCAGACACACAGCCTCTACTAACAAATAACTTGGCCCAAAACACAAGCCTGAATATGGGCAATGCTACACTACTCACACTACTTAGGTAGAAAAAAACCTGCAAAAATGTTTAAACAGATAAAAGAGCAAGGAGACTCTAGAGAATGCTTTTAACTGCACACAAGTTATATGATACCCTCCTTAGCAGGAAATCAGAACAAACAAACCCAAACAGATGCTTAGCAATGGGAGGTGTAGTGACTGGGAATGGCCTCAAAAGCAGTAATCCCTGCACACACAAACACACATACAGAGTTTCATAGTTGCCATATCTGGGATTAGAACTCACTATAGCATTATGCAGTTATAGCATGCACCACAGAGCTTATAGAGCTAGTCTTTCTCCAAAGGTGTATTTCAAAGTGAATGACATTAGCAGCCTTGCTAAAGTAGGGCAATGGGAGGTGTAGTGACTGTGAATGCCCTCAAAAGCATTCATCCCTACACACAGAGTTTCACAGTTGCCATGTCTGGAATTAGAACTCCTACCTAACTAGTGCATCACATTATAGCTTTATGCAGTTATTGCATGCACCACAGAGATGATCATTTGTTCAAAGGGGTATTTCAAGGTGACTAACATCAGCAGGCTAGCTAAACTAGGGCAATGGGGAGTGCAGTGTGTGTGAATGGGCCGTAAACCATTCCTCTGGAAACACACACACAACTCTCAGTCATACACATCTTTACATTTGACAGGACTGTGTATACAACTGCTAGATGAATAATGACTTGTACTTTCATGTTACACAGTTATCACAAGCACCACAGACACTATAGTGCTGAGGGCTACCAGAAACAAATGTCTACAGTGATAGACATTGGCACATCATGTGATATTGTCCAATTGGATATGTGGTGGGTGGGACAGGCCTCATGATGGGAAGTTCTTTCTCACTGTCTGTCTCTCTCTTCCCCACATCTCTGTTTGTGTATTTTTGACCTATTATAGTGTGTTGTCCTTGGATATATGTGTGCATGCCTATCTTATATGTGTGCAAAGCATGACTGGTGTGCAGTGTGGAGTGTGTGCACAGACATATGCGATTGACAGATATGTATAGTGCACTGTTGTTGCCAGACATGGGCTTCATTTCTGTTAAGTGTGGGAGCATGCCCAGTATGACCCTTCTGTATTTTGTTATCAGACATGGGCTTCGTTTCTGTAATTGTGGGAGCATGCCCAGTATGACCTTTTCTATTTACTGTGTGAATCCATTCCCGGTAGGATGTATTCCAGTGCAGGCATTTGTGTTCTACACCTACAGCTAGCAACCTGCTTCTGCAGGATATCTCTAGACAGTTTGACAATATGAGGTCACAACGGGCAAAGGATAGTGGGATACAGTAACTAATTGTGTCTGTGCTGCTTCTGCTACATAGTTTTGGTGTTAGCAGAGATATTCAGACATATGTACTGTTTTACGCTGCGGTGTATTAGTCATCAACTACTGACAGATATACATATTTACTCTCAGTAATTTCCTGGGGAATACAAGATGAATGAAGTTGTGTCCAGTATTGTGGTCTGCAGTCTACATATTCTTGCACAATCATGCCATTCTGGAGGGAGAGCTGCAAACACTTGCTGATGGGTCTGTGTAAATGGTCCAGCACCTTGGTACTGTGGTGGCTGAGGATCCCATGTTTGTACATCTATCAACGTGACAGAATGGCCATATCCTGCTGTGGCCATACCTGTCAGCTGTACAGATTCACACAGGTTAACCTGATGCAGGGCCCATATTTGTAGTCATTACCCCATTCACATTGTGGTTTATGAGCAGGTTTGTAGCCATCCATTCCCGTGTTTACAGTCAGGGATAGTATGGGCACATATCAGAGTTTCAGACTTCACACACTCCATGATGTCCATGCTTTTACTCCCCCTCTATCATTCTATTCTCTTCCTAATATTATGCAAGTGATAACTGATAAGTATCCCTATAGTTTGTTACTTCATCCTAGCAGTATTTAGGGGTTGGTCCACAGTTCATGCAGTAGGACATGGTGGACATGTTACTGGGATTTGTCGACATGGCCTTGCATTTATGTTCTGTGGACTGTGTTATATCGTTATTTGGGACTCCATGAGATAACATACATTGGCAGTATGGGCGAGACACAGGCCTTTGACAGAGGACTGTAGGGCATTTGGTAGTGATGCAGGCCATCTGTAGCAAGCCAGTCCATTCTGTCACTCCTACTGTCCCAAGCTGCAAGCCAGTGTATTCCCCTGGGGTGGCAGGGTAGGTGTGCAATGTGTTAATGGCAATCATTTCTGTCCTTATTAATCCATTGGTGTGGATGCTGGCAGGGTGCTGCTTACAGCTAGGGACACACCTGCATGGGACACCTCTTCAGCATGCTGCATTCTGTGGGTATTCCCATACAGAAGTGGGGGTCATATTGTACTCATTCCCAACAGTAGGGATATGACCTGTGAGGAACCTGTGACTGATGATGGGGTGAGCTGAGTGCATGTGTGCTATGGAAGCTACTTACCGCTGACTTATAGATATGTGTGGGACATTCCCCTTATGCTGGCTTGTGTGGGGAAATCAGCAGTTTCTCAGTACTTCATAACTGTGCCTTTTGTGGACTGCCAGTGTATGGCCGGACTACATCAGTATTCCATACTACACAGACAACTAATGTGCTACTAACCTGTATGTACAATTCCAAAGGTGTGTGCAGCTGACAGTTACAATTTATGTACTCTGTCTGGGGTACTTCCACCTGTGTACTTTGTGTATGTCTGGGCCCACATTCATGGCATGTACATCTTTCAGACAGTGACAGATACTGACATCTGAACAACGAGTATGGATTACTGTTGGATTGGGTCTTGCTGGGATGCATTTTGTTTGGCACTGTAGTTGTTAGAACTTGGCCCTGTCATCAACAGTACTGGCCACTGGCCACCAGGACACAACCCTCCATGCCTACATGCTGACCACTTTCACACAATATACAATACACAACAACCTAACACACAGAGCCCTGCATATTTTACACATGCAACAATCTATCCTGCTAATTTGGCCAGCTCAGGCAATCTGTGCTACACTGTTATTATACCCACACGTACATGTTACTTCATTTCTATGTAGAATTGTTGGAAGGGGCACACCTGACAACTATAAACATCTGCTATGACCGTACTGGTATTTCAGGTCTATCATGCAGACTACAGGCATATCAGTGTAGTACAGATCTTAGGTTTAATGACCTACATTTCAGTTTCAGACTTCTTACCCTTCAGAACTAACATCAAACTGCCTGACTTGTTGTAGACTGTCTGTATAGGTCTGGAGTGGGGCTGTTCTCCATTGCCATCAATCAGAGGCCTTAGCACAGCCTTTCTTTGTGGTCATCTACACCTGTCCTGCTGGCTGAGACTGTTGTTGGGTATGTGAGCCTCACTGACATGCATGTGTGTGTCCTATGGACACACATTTGGCCCACCACATGTCCTGCAGTGAGATTTATCACCTTGTCTAGTACTTCCTACTATGATGACACCAGTATTTGTTATGGATTTCATGCTGCCCATATAGGTGCCCACTATCTGCTGCCATCCCATTCAGCCACCCTATTCTCTTGCATGCTCACATCCGTGCCATAGATACATGTAGCAGAACATACTACTCCATTCAACAATTGATAGTGAGAGTGACTTACCTTTTGGCTGTGCCAATATTGAGGATGATGCTGGAGAGCTGACTATGTCGGATGTACATAGTACACTCCTAATACATGGTTAAGCACAGGTAGTGTCATGTTTGGCATCCCTTTTGCTGTATGTGTGAGTCAGAGTGAGGTATCATTCCCTGGGTTCCTACCGTGTCAGTGTATGGGCTATGCATTGCCTCTTTGCCAAAGCCTGGGCATACTGGGCATGCCTCCTTCTGCCTACAGGGACAGGCTCAAGTTGTTCTCCTCTGAATCACTCCGTGCCTGTGCTGGCCTTGGCAATGGTGGGGGGCTGTGTGACCCTGCCCCATGCTGTTCCTGCTGCAGCTGTTTCTGCAGGATCATATTGTGTAGCATGGCACATACAATGACAATTTGGGTACATGTAGCTGGAGAGTACTGCAAGGCTCCAACAGATATGTCCAGGCACTAGAACCATGACTTGAGCATCCCAAACACACACGCTATATTATGATTCTGATTGGTGCATGTGCCTCATTATGGAGTTCTTATTCAGGTGTGTGTGCATTTCTGATGGGTGTCATCAGCCACAGCTCCAGTGCATAACCAGCATCCCCAGGTGGCCATATGGGATTTTGCCATTGGCAAATCTCTGGTACAGCTGTGTCATATGCCAGATGTGGGAGTCATGATAGCTTCCAGGGCTGACAACACACACATTCATGATAATACCCTGGGCATTGTACACAACCTGGCAGTTGATAAGCCCTTGTGGTTTATGTAAACATCACCCCGCTCACCAGGTGGTGCTTTGATGTGTATGTGTGTACAGTCTATAGCACCCACTACCTCAGGGCATTTTGCTATTTGGTGGAAGAGATCCATATTGCTGGTCAATGCCTCATGGGTATTGTGGAACTATATGTGCTCACTGGCCTGTGCTGACATGGCATCCAGGAACTGGTGAAGAACCATGCCAGTGAGATCCCCATGATATCCCCAGTTGGCCTTTGGAAGGTATCTGTGGCTAATATTCTTAAGCCTACACATACCGTGGTATCCACTGAGAGGGGTTCCCCTCTGTTGGTTCTGTGTGTGAGGCATGGCCGGTACAGCTCAGCAATTTGCTGTAGGAGGTCCTTGTCCACCCTATAGTGCTCCACTATCTCCAGCTCATGTAGCCCCTGATAGTTTACCCAGGGTCTGTACACTCTTCTTCTTCTCCTCAATGTGGGTTGGTCATCAGCATTCACATCTTCAGCACCCTTAACCTCTTCCACATATTGATGTATAAGCGCAAAAGCAGCCCCTATCATTTTGTTGGTTTTGTTAGGTAAAATTTCCCCATTTGTGTATACCGGTGGTGTAGAGTCTGTGGGAAAAACCAGAGGGAAAGGTGTTTGCGCAGTTTATAGTAGTGTGCTGGGCTGGGCTGCTGCCTGTGTAATTGGCTGGTTCTGATACATTTCACCTGCCAGCTATGCTAGTTCACCTTGATTTACTTTCTACTGCTGTTTTCCCTTCCCATTGCCTTCTTGTTTAAGCCCCGAGGCACACTGCACAAACCCATTGCTCAGATGTGAACGGAGCTGCTATTTCCTGGTTATTTTTTTGTTTGTTTGTTTAAAACCTGGTGCATGGCACGTACACCTGTTTAGGCAATGTAAATACTGCTAGGCAGCTTCAGACACACCGCCTTCCTTAGCTGTGCTTAGCTAAGGGCAAACATGGGCCACAGAGCTCCAATAAGCTTACACACCCCCTTATGAAGTCATCAAGCTCTTAGGCTTACACCATGGTGTTACTGCACCTACACAGTTGTGTGCAAGCTAGCACTGAGGGGAAATCTGTATCATTGCCCTCATTTGCATAGGATTGACTGCTAATGCATGGTTACAAAACCAACACTCAGCCTTACCCCTTAGCAACCATTATTCCATGGTATTGTTGTGTTATGCATGCCATTGACTATTATGTGAAAATTATTATTTGGGTTTAAAAGCTTATTTCCCAGGTTTTTTTATTATTTTTGGACCGATCCCATTTGCGCACTGCTGCCCTTTGCTTAAACGGCCAAAACTGGGTAACAAAAAAAAAGTTAATTTTTATAATTTTGAAATTAATTTTCATGCCTATGGCCATATATTTGGACTTTGGCATGCCTAACCCTTCCAATACATGTGTTTGTATGAGCTGTCACGCCTCCGTTTTGTAGTTTGCAGAAATGTATTAATCTACTGGCAGAATACATTTCTGCAGTCTACACTATTCCTGCACAGACATCTGCCTGCTTCCTGGATTGCTAATTCACCTCATTTGCATGTTTTTCACCAGAAAATGAGGTAATTATCATACAGGGGCTGTGTCCATGCAGGAATAGCGAAGGAGCGCTCGTGCACATCCCAGGAGCTTATTCTGGATCGCACAGTAGCCATATTGCCTGCAGCAGCTCTTGCACTATTCCTGCACACCATGCAGAGATTGCTGAATCTTGGGCTGGGTCTTTGACTTTTTTGTCTCATTATAGTAAAGACAGTCTTAAACCCCACATCGTTGCCTAGATTGGTACATTATTTATTTTTTATTTTTTATATCTTCTAAGCTCTATTTAATTATTTATTTTGCTTATCCTCGTGCATTTTGTCAATTTTGTGCACTTCTATATCACTAGTTATTGATTTTATTTCCAAATTCACAGTTCAGTGGTTCAAAACACACACACACACACACACACACACACACACACACACACACACACACACGCACGCACGCACGCACGCACACACACACACACACACACACACACACACACACACACACACACACACACACAAAGTTATGGCTTTTTTCTTCTGACAGGAATGTCTCCCTCAGTAGTCTGCCCTTATGTGTTCATTTCTTATAATGAAAACTGTTGTATGTCTGATTAAAATGATGTAGGTGGTCAAATTCACAATCATCATGCATCCTTTGGCTTAACTCTGTAGTCTTTGCATCAATATTTGTGTACTACTTTATTGATAAAGAACAAATGCCTTGCATAGGACAGATGTTTCTTTGGTTTGCAGTATTCTCGGAATTTTTCAGTATTATCAAACTGGTTCTATCCTCATCTTAAAAAGGAAAGGTACTAAATACCTTCACTTGAGTATTCCTAAAAATTCTTTGATTTGCAATATTTTTAAATTTATTTTTCAGTATTGCAAAACTGTTATTGTCCTTGTCTTTCAAATGAAAAGTATTAAATACCTTAAGGGCTTCTTTCCGTTTTTGATATGAAGAAACATGGCTCTCTAGACTTTCTCTGGTTTGTCACTGAGGCCCCTTGTAATGAAATATAGCTCAAATCTTGGAATTCAGAACTTCCAGTGCTCTAACTATTTTTCTGCAGTTGTAGAATTGTCAGATTAGCCAGTGCCCTTTAAAATAAAAAAAATAAAAGAGGTATTCTTAAAAAACAAAGTGTGAGTTATATGTATATATTCAAACATCTGTATTCTGCATGTTGTGCCATTTCGCTAACCTGTCACCTCTAACTTATAAACGTTATACTGCCTTCACTGATCTGTAATATTTTCCCTCACAGATAACTGATATAATCACTCTCACAATCATCATCATCATCATCAACCTATTTTTCTATTTTCAACATGGGATGGGGTGTCATGTCAACTCGCCATGTATCTCCCCATTCAATGCCACTCTCCTACTATCTATGACACTCATGCCTGACTGTCACAGGTCTTCTCTTACACAATCCATTCACCACTTTGCTGGATGCCCTAATTTCCTCTTGCATTCTTTCTGTCTGTTCCACATCTTCTTTACCAGATTGTCTTCTGCTTTTCTGCATATGTGCCCAGACCACCACAATCTGTTCTCTTTGACCTTTTCTCAATTAGAGCTACTTTGGCTCCTGCTTTGATGTCCTCATTTCTTTGTCTGTCCCACAGTCTGCATGTTATCACCCAACTCAGGCACTTCATCTCCATGACCTCTAACTTCCTCATTTGCTTTGCCTTTGCTGCCAAGTTTCTGTACCATAGAAAAGTACTGATCTCACCACTGTTTTGTACACCTTACTTTTCAGCTTCTTTAGCATTCTTCTGTCATATATTATATCTGACACGTTGTGCCATTTGGCTGCAGTCACTCCGATTCTAGCTTTGACCTCCTCATTCAGACTCCCCTTCTGCTCAATCACCCTCTCAGATTCTTGAGGATGTTAACCTGTCCCACTATTTTTCCATCTATCACAATTGTTCTTGATCAGAGTCTGCCTCTAATGCCACATCGTCTACAAACAGCAACTTTGTTGACCTGCCACTCCAGCCTGTTTGCTAATATAGTCCATCACCAGTACAAACAGCAGTGGACTCAGAGCTGATGCCTGTTGCACACCAACTCCCATTGGAAACCCCTCTTTGAGTCTAAACACTGTTCATACTCGGGTCCTTGTACATAACCTGAACTAATTTTGCCAGTGCTGCTAGGAGTTTGAACTATCTCAAGACTGCCCAAATCAGCTTTCTTGAGACTTTATCCTATCTTAATTCAAGTCTAGGAATGCCTAATTAGACTCTCTCCTCATCTCTAGCTTCTTCTCAACCATCTGTCTCACTGCAAACATTGGGTCAGTTGTGCTGAATCCTGATCTGAATCTGAACTGCTCATTCCCCATCATACTTTCTGCTACTCTGTGTATCCATTTATCTATCATTCTGCCAGAACTTTCATGCAATGTGATAGGAGTTTGATACTACCCACACTTGTGAATGTCTTCTTTGTTCTTGAACTCTGGCACTAGTATGCTTATTCTCCAGTCCTCTGGGATACATCTTTTTCTCCACACTGCTATGAGTACCCTCAGGAGCCATTTCTTCCCTATTTCACAAAGTATCTTTATCGTATCTGTTGTGACCTCACCACAACCTGCTGCTTCCCCTGACTTAATTTTCCTTAGTTCTTACTTCTTCTAAGGTGGGCTCTTCTTCTTCTTTCATCGTAGGCTGTGTCTGGGCTAATACAGCTTCTGTGGAGTTTTCTTCATTCAGATACTGCTGGAAGTACTCCTTTCATCTGCGTTTGATGTCCTGTGGGCTGCTGAGTAGGTTGTTGCCGGAATCCCTTATGAAGTGTGTCAGACTTACTTCCTATCTTTCTGTGTTTGCTTTGCAACCTAATAATTTCTTTGTTCCATTTACTGAATCACTTTCCAGAGGCTGGTAGAGTGCATCTGATGCCTTGTTTTTTTTTTCTATTGCAACTCCTCTCTTAGTCTTCTTGTTTGCTAACCAGTATTCCTTCCTAATATGGTCAGTCTTTTCTATCTCCCACTTTTTTCCTGCACACCTTCTTTTTTTAATGAATTCCTGGACGTCTGTATTCCTTCACCACCCTTCCTTATGTGTCTTGCTTCCATATCTGACTTGACTGCATATCTGTTCTATAGTTCTCATGCATGATGTTTAAGGCACTCCCATTCTTATTCAACTCCACCTATTTACTTTTCTTCCTGAGGTGCTAGAGCCTTGTGTAATTCCTTGAACTCCTGTGTTTCTCTCTAGTTAACATCCAAGACTTCAACCTAGTCTCTTTTGATCTTAGAGCTTTCTCTGTCTACTGCTTGCAGCTGATTGTGGCAACCAGTGGTTGATGATGTTGGCCGACTGTTTCAATGGGGATGACTATGGAATCACTGATTCTACTCCGGCAGCCTTTTCTTACTATGAAGAAGTCTACCTGAGTTGAATGTTGGCCACTTCTGTATGTGAGCTTGTGACTGTCTCTCTTTTCTGAACCATGTATTGGCTACTATCAAGCTATTTGTTAGACAGAAGTCTAGAATGGTCTCTCCTTTATTCATTTTCCCCCACCCATGTGGACTCAGGCAGTCCTTCTATCCTGTTCTATCTGTCCCGATAACAAATCATGTTGTCCTAATTTATCTAGAAGGTCTTGCAACTGCTGTATAAATACATTCTTTTCCTCAATATCAAAACCCTGCCGTGGGGCATATGTTATGATTAGAAGTAGTGCACTAACCTTACAATGAAGTCTGCAGTCTATTTGCCATGAGTCTATTACTAATTCTGATACAGTCCCTGCTGTTGTCTGAAGCCTCTCCCTCACCATAATTTTCACCCCATTTCTAGTCTGTCCTCCTAAGTAGTAGACTCTGGATCCAAGCCAAGTGGCTTTGTTGAACTATACTTTCACCTTGTCTCGTGGATGTCCAACTACCTCCTTATCATCATGTCATCCACTTCTAAGCCTTGTCCTGATCAGTGAACCTACACTGTTTGTGGCAATTGTTAGTAAATGTTCAGCAGGTTTAGCTCAATTGAGCTATATCAGGTAAGGTGGGCAACTGGACACTATTTGGCCAGTACCTTATTGATCCAGGTCCACTGGGCTTTAAGGCAGATATACACTGGCCATTAAGGGCATATACACCCTTCCCACCATTAGCATGGGTCCCTAATGTAGGTCTGAGTATTCTATATTGTTATTGAACACTAAAAAGAGGTTATGTTTAAGAGGTTATGATGAGAAGATATTGAGTAAGGCTTTGAAGGAGATCTTAAATAAGAAGGATGTGCTTAAATTTGGTAGGAGTAGATATGACAATGTTAGATCAGGCCATCAGGAGGAAAGGGAAATGTATTTTGTTTCTATATATTCTGATTTCTCTGAAACAATGAGGAGGATGATAGCAGAATCTTGGCATATAATTAGTGGAGATGCCCACATGGGAAGGTTTTTTCCTGGATATGTCAGATTCTCTTATGGACGTTATGCTAATTTGAAAGAGCTGCTGAACATGGCCCAGGGTGAAATTAAACAGGATGCATGCAGTATGCTTCCTTGTGACTATTGCAAAGTGTGTGTCCATGTTAATAATATGATGGAAGGACGGTTGAATGGTAGAAAATTTGTATATAAGGGAAAGTTTAGCTGTCACTCGTGCAATAGTTTATGTTATTGGTTGTGACTGTGCTGATACCAAATGGTATGCTGGACAGACCAAAAAAGCTGTAAAAATCAGGATTTTAGAGAGTCTTGGGGACATCCGAAATGGAAATCTAAAAAGTCCTGTGGCTGAACATTTCTTGACAGTGCATAATGACAACATTTCAGGTTTTTTCTTTTCGGTACTGGCCCAGCCTGTGCCTGGGGGGGGGGGGGGGGTGATGTAGTTAGGAAATTATTAGAATTAGAGAGCAAGCTCATCTTGAACTATAGGACATTTGCACCGAGGGGTCTTAATTTGGAAGTGAATTTAATGTATTAGGATTTTGCACAATGTTGGATAATTTATTGTATGATGATGTTTGTTGCATTGGTTTGGTTTCATAGTTTCTGTTTTTGAATTTAATCTTGTTATTTTTGTTTATGTAATTTTGTTCATCTATTATTATCTATGAACTTTGTTAAGGAAATTTGTTTATGTATTTGGAGAAGAAAAAAAGGTTGATAGAATATAATGAAATATGAATGTTGACGTCTTGCTTAGTAATTTATGAATAATCTAAACCTTATTAAATAATATGTTATTAAGAGTTGAAAATTGTTAATATAAGTTTTATTAAATAATATGGTGAATAATGTTTAGGTTTAAATAACATATTATGGGTTTAAATAACATATTATGGCTTTAATTACTATCAATTAAGTGTAATTGAATGATTGATTTTTTTTGTAATGCATTTAAGGCAGTTGTATTTTGAATAATGTATGATCTTGAAGTAAAAGGATTTCTATTAGCTCTACCTGGTGTTGGTGTTTCTTGTATTCTGTATCCTCAACCTACTTATCAGTGGTAACTACCCATGCCCATTTTGACAACAATAGTCAACACGAATACATCACCTACATCCAATTTCTACATCTTCAAGTGGTTACCCTGAAATGGCGGGCACTGCATGATCCATGTTCTATTATCTTAAGGATACTGTGCACAACAGTTAATGCCCAAAAACTCTCCCCCCTCATAGGCATCATCTAGAGTCTGTGCTGCTGCCCACAACACCGTTATTGGGTGAGTTTGAGGTGGAAACACTTAGCATGTTTTTGGCAGGTGATACAGAGATAATATCAAAACTTTGTACAGGCAATTGGGCAGATGTCAAGACTGAACCTTGCACATGGGAGGCAAAGGCCTTAACCATTATGATAACTGGTCTCTCTCACAACAACCCTAATTATCTTACTCCTTGGCTATGATAAAATCTAGTTCAACAATTTTGACATCCAAATTCATGTGGTTTACATAGCATCCATCAGTACAGGACTAGGTCAATGGTTTTGATATCCAGGAAACTCACATACACCACAACTTCCCTATTACGAACTCATATGTATAAAGCAGGTTCAGATTAACTCACATGCCATTCTTCTTCTTCTTCTTCTTTTTATTTTTTTCTGATCTCATCAGACCTCATTTATACTAGCCCATCCTTCACTGCCCCACATCCACGCTGGGTCAACAAACATCTCTCTACCCTGCCATACTTGCTTTGATGTTACTGAGGCTGATCATAGATCTGTGCTTTCATCCTGTTTTTTTTTTTTTTTTTTGTCCCATCCACTTTTCCTTTTCTTCATCTCCATGCTCAATAGTTGTGTGTGAAGGCAACTCTCCTCTTTGTTTCACACCTCCCATTAGTGATTGTCACCAGTGAGCACCCTCCCATGAATGGGCATGCCAGTTCCTCCTTGCAGGTCCATCAGCAGAACAAATCATTAATCAAACTTGGCTTTATTTCTCTATGCCACCAAAGCAACTTCCACTGACATGTCTTTCTAGCCATGAAACCATCTTTCTGGTCATAAAACCAGTCTAACTGACATCCTAATGATTGCACTCCTATATATAAAAAACTTTCAGTTATGCTTCTCTCTTCTTGACCTTTCTTACCACTGATTTTAAGCTGACAGACTAGAAAGATTGCACATTTTCGCCTATCCCCTCCCTGCAATAAGATCACAACCCTTCATGCCTCTAAACTGTCCAGCTTTTAGCCTCATATTATATGCCTGTTTCTCATAAAGTTGCTGTTTTCTGGCAAATCACTGGCAAATCATTTAGGACTGACATCAGGAAAATAATGTCAGGGATTTGAGTTTCAGACTTCATATCTTTCTGAAAATTCATGTTAATACAAAACCTGTTAGTCTATCAACTTTTTAAGTTTGTTCAGAGCAATATTTAAAAAGTGTCCCTATTTTGGGCCTCTGTCCCACCATTATTTGTGGCTTTGTCCAGCTTTCTTGCTCTAAGAGGTTGAGAGATATGCAGCCCTTGGATTAGCCCCTAATGAAATGCTTATGTGAAAAAATTAAAATCACTAGTGGTGGCAGAAGAGGAATGTTATATCACTTTGATATATGCATGCTGTTATGCTTAAGTGTATTTCTGAACGACTAATATGTATTCTTAAAAGCAGGCCCTTGTTGTCAATAACCACAGTATCCACATTCCTTCGAAACATAGTACAGTGAATATCTGTTCTTTGATAGTGATGGAAAGAAACACTGTCCCCAGGATTCAACAAGGTCTGCATGGTGTGCAGGAATAGTGCAAGAGCTGCTGCACGCAATATGGCCAACGAGCGATCCAGTAACGAGCTCCCAGGACATGCACGAGCGCTCATACACTATTCCTGCTTGGAGGTGAAAACCATGCAAATGAGGTGAATTAGTGATCCAGGAAGCAGGCAGGTGTCTGCGCAGGAATAGTGTAATCTGCAGAAATTAATTCGACTAGTAACAGAATACATTTCTGCAAATTACAAAAAGGCGGCATGACAGCTCCAAAGAAAGCATGTATTCAATATAGTAGGCATGTTTCAAAATTATAAAAAAATAACTTTTATTTTTTTTTGTCCGATTTTGGCCATTTAAGCATAGGGCAGTGGTGTGCAAATGAGATTGCTCTAAAAATAAGAAAAAAGTTGGAAATAAGCTTGTTAAACAAAATCAGCTTTCTGCCATAATAGTCAATGGCATGCATAAGACAGCAATTTCATGGAATAGTGGTTGCTAAGGGGGAAGGCTGAGTGTCAGTTTTGTAACCATGCATTAGGAGCCAGTTTTATCCAAATGAGGGGATTGATACTGAATCACAGATTTGCCCTAGGTGCAGCAACACCATGGTATAAGCATAAGTGGTAGATGACCTCATAAGGAGTGTCATGCATGCTGCAAGCCTACTGGAGCTCTGTGGCCTGTGTTTGCCCTTAGCTAAGCACAGTTAAGGAAGGGGTGTGTGTGTCTGAGGCTGCCTAGTAGTGTTTACATTGGCTAAATGGGTGTGCGTGCCATGCACCATGTTTTAAAGAAAAAAAAAACAGGAAATAGCAGCTCTGTTCACATCTGAGCACTGGGTATGCACAGCTCACCTCTGGGCTTAAATAGTAAAGTAATTGGAAGGGAAAACAGCAGTATTTATTTTATTTATTTATTTATTTATTTGCAGTTGGTTTACCAGGATAGTCCATTGGGCCAAAAAGAACCCATTTTCAATGGAGTCCTGGGGAGAAAAGCTCCAAAACAAAGATTACAAAAAGATTACATTAGTTTATAATTTCAATCATTTGTAGATTAGAGACAAATCTTTAAACAATGGTAACAAAAAGATTACAGCAGTTTAAAATTTCAGTCATTTGTGGGTCACAGAAAAAACAAAACAAAGGTTAAGCGGTTACAGTGATAATTTATGGGTTTTATTTTGTAGGAAAACTAAGATATGAGCAGATGAAATAAAGATTCTTAGGTTAAGTTTTGTATAAGAGCAATCATTGCTGTTGTATAAATATATAGTTTCTTGAGTGAAATTGTAGGATTTGTCAAATGATAAGATGTTGTTACAGTTGGTTTAATTTGGTGTCTAGTAATATATGATATAGTTGTTTGCAGGAGGTGGGGAATAGGATATGAGAGGTGGAAGCAGGAGCATTCCCATGAGGATGTTAAATGTGAGTGCAGTGATTTTTTAAAGGCAGGGAGGCTGGTGGTGATACGGATAGAGGGAGGAAGTGAGTTCCATATGCGTGCCAGGGCATAGGATAGGAGGTTTTGTCCTGGAGAGTGAAGGGGTTTGTACAGCTCTATTAGGTTTTGGTTATTAGATCTTAGGAGTCTTTGTGGCATGTGCATTTTAAAGGTAGAGTTGAGAGAGGGACAGAGGGAGGGTTGAAAAATTAGTTTGTGAGCAAAAGTGAGCTGAGTATATGAGAGATAGTGAGGAAGCTCTAGCCAATTGAGTTTGTGCAGAGATGCACAGTGATGGGTAGATGATTTGTGGCTGGTGGCAAATTTGGCAATTTTATTATAACAGGAGGACAGTTTAGTTTTGAGAGATGATTGTAGGTTTGTTAGGAGAGGGGCACCATACAGGAGAGAGGGGATGAGAAATGTAGTAGCGAGAGTGATCTTTGTAGATGTAGTGAGGAATTGATTGTTACGGTACAGCAGGCTGAGTTTTTGTTGGGTTTTTTTATGTTTAGTAGTAGGTGGCTTTTGAATTTAAGCTGGTCATCAATCTGGACTCCTAGCAGTTTGGTTTCAGATACTAGTTCGAGAGGTATATTATTCTGGCTAGTGATGGAGAATAGTCTACTATCAAAGGTTGTGGTTTTTGAGTGGGTAAATACCATAAGTTTGGTTTTTGATGCATTGAGTGCTAGATGATTGTCCTTCATCCACTGTTCTGTGGTAGAGAAGGCGTCTTGAGTTAGTTTTAAAAGAGTGGGGATGGATCTGGCTGCACAGATAATTGTAGAATCATCTGCATATTGAATAAATTTAGCATGGGGAATTGAGTGGAAGAAATCGTTTATGAATATGTTGAAAAGGAGAGGGCCCAAGATGGAACCTTGGGGGACACCAGTGGGTGTGTTATGGAAAGAGGAGATGGCTTTTTTTCCACTTGACAGCTTGTTGTCTGTTAGAGAGATAGCTGGTGAACCACTTGAGAGAGGAAGGGGGTAGGTTTAGGTTAGATAGTTTAGTAAGGAGAAGGTTGTGAAAGATAGTATCAAAGGCCTTAGAGAGGTCAAGAAAGAGGGTAAATACAGTGGAGCCAGAATCTCTGTCTTTATTTGCAGTTTCCAGGAAGGAAAGGAGAGCAGTCATGGTGCTGTGACCTGGTCTGAATCCGTGTTGTGTGGAAGTTAGTAAGTTATTGTCTAAGAGATAGGGAAGGAGTTGATGGATACATTTGTCTAGAAGTCTTGATATAGGAGAGAGGATGGCAATGTGACGAAAGTTAGCAATATTGTTATTATTACCTCCTTTGTGCAGGGGAATGATGAAAGCCCTTTTCCAGAGTTTTGGTACAAGACCTTCTTGGATAGAGCGATTGATTAGGATGCTGATTGGGGAAGGCAATGGCTTCGGCAGCTATGCTGAGGAAGGATGATGGAATGTTATCGGAGGCATTGGAGAATGGTTTTAGCTTTTGAAGGAGTTTTCTTATGGTAGAAGTAGGAATAGGTTTTAGGGAGAATGATGGGAGTTAGGAGGCTGGAGATGAAGGGGATGACGATAGGGAAGATGCAGAAGTAGGGGGTGAGGTGTTATTAGAGAAGGATGAGGTTAGTTTGGAAATAGAGTCTATAAAAAATGAGTTGAATTGGGTAGCCAGATCTATATCTTGTGCATTTGGGTCTGGGCTTGGGTTTTCTGTTGAGCCAGGTTTTAGGAGGGTAGTGATGCCTTTCCAGAATTTTTGTGGATTGGTTTTGTGGTTGTTTTGGAGTAAGGAGAAATAATTCTGTTTATCAATTGTGATAAGCTTTTTAACTCTATTGCGAAGTGTTTTGAATTCATTAAGGGTGGTGGGAGTTTTGTTTCTTTGGTAACGCGCCCATGTTTTGTCTGAGCCGCATAGCGTTTTTTGTGTTTTTTGTTAGCCAGGGGGTGGTTTTGTTTCTTATTCTTTTGGTTTTTATGGGGGCAAAACTATCCAGCAGTTTTAGGAAAGTTGTATTGAAGTGTTCAACAGCATTATCTAGGGTTAGAGTTTTTAGGGGGTTCCAGTTTATTGATTTTAGGGAGTCTGAGAAGGCTATTGGGTTGAAGTTTTTTAGATAGCGAGTGCTGATTCATAGGTTCATAGGTTCATACTAGGCTATCTGCCCAAGGGCATTTATAAGCCTAGCCCAGAGTTTTGTGGCTTTCGCCACCCCTTTAGTTTGAAGGATACTATGCCCATTATTTTGCTGTGCCTCTGTCAAGCAGTGACACTGAGGTAATCCCTGGGGTATATCTGTGATCTCCCATCCATTGGTCAAGATTTCTCTTGAACAAGGCCAGCGAGGTGCTCTGCCTCACATGTACCGGGATTTTGTTCCACAGCATAGGGAGTCTCTGGGTGATGAATCTGTCCCTCCAGCACGTCCTATTAATAACCGTGTCAAGGTTTAAGTCTCCCGCCCTTGTAGTTCTGAGGGATCTAGATTTTTTGAGGTGAAGCATGTTCATCAATTCCGGGTTGGACATGGCCTTGTATGTCAGGCACAGGTCACCTCTGAGCAGACGGTAAGCGACTGAATAGAGCTGGAGTTCCTTCAGTCTGGCAGCATAGGACATATTTTTGAGACCCTTTATCCTTTTGGTGAGGAACTTTTGGGGCCTTTCCAGTTGCTGCAGGTGTCGGGTCAGATACATTCCGAATGGGGCATTGTACTCAATCATTGGTCTGATGAGTGATGAGTACAGAGGGACGATGACCTCCCTTGATCTAGATGTAAATCCCTTCATGATCAGTTGGGCAATGTAGAAGGTCTTCCTAACTACTTTGGCAACGTGAGTGTCAAACGAAAGGTTACTTTCAACCTGGGTCCCCAGATCCCTGATAACCTCTTCTGTACTTAGTGGGTTACCACCTATATGGTAGTTGGGGGTAACCTTGTTTTTCCCGAAGGGTATGACTATGCATTTTTTGGCGTTTAACTTTAGGCCATGGCTCTGGCACCAGTTATTCATTTCTATGAGACCCTTCTGAAGGATATCTGTGTCAGATGTGTTCTCGACTATGGCGCCCAGTTTGCAGTCATCTGCAAACTTTGTCAGCCATAACCCTCCTGTGTTTGCTTGTACTTCTGAGAAGTAGATGCCGAACAAGAGTGGGCCCAGGACTGAGCCCTGTGGGACACCACTTGTGACAGGCTTTGAGTCTGACATGGCGCCAGCAACTCTGACCCTGTGGGTTCTGTCACTTAGCCAGTTTGCAATCCATCTTGTGACGTATGAGTTTACATTTAAGCTGATGAGTTTTTCAATGATACCTGAGTGGGGTATTGTGTTGAAAGCCTTTGCCAGGTCAAGGTAGGCTGTGTGGACTGCCTTTCCCTCATCAATGGCCTTGGTGACAGTTTCGAAAAAGTCAACCAAGTTTAAAAGGCATGATCTGCCTTTGACAAATCCAAACTGGGTTGGATCCAAAGTATGCAAGTCCCCTATGTCTTTATTTATGAGTTCCATTATGATCCTCTCCATAGCTTTGCAGATCAGGCTTGTCAAGCTGATGGGACGGTAATTTCCAGGGTCAGTGGAGGCACCGCCTTTGTGAAGTGGGACCACAGTTGCCGTACGCCACTCCTTGGGTACGTATCCTGAGGTGAGGCTAAGATTAAACAGCTGCCCTAACTGCGGGTTTAATTCCTCATTGAGTTCGTGGAGCACACAACCGGTGACACCATCTGGTCCCATGGATGCTGTGTTTTTCGCCTTGGAGAGAGCAGTTCTCACCTGGGCGTTAGAGATGTTTGGGGGGGCTACAATCCTCTGGTATAGATATCTCTCCTTTTGGGGGGGGGGTGTTTGCACTGAACCTGTCAGCCAGCATGTTGGCAATGTCTGTAGGTTCAGTGATTTTTACATCATTTTGAACTAATTCTGAGCATATCTGGGAGTTTCCTCCCAGGTTTCTAACATAGCTAAAGAAGGCCTTATGATTGTCTTTTGAGTTCTTAGCGATTTTTCTCTCAAAATTTGCCTTGGATGATTTTATGAGAGATCTTAGTTTTTTACTTATAATGATCAAAGGTGTCTTCCCTTTTAAGGATTTTGCTCTATCTTGTAGTAGCTTCCTCCTTTTGTTGTAGAGCTTGTTTATGGCTGGGGTCCACCAGACTGGACGCTTGCCTTTGGTACAAAGAGTCTTTGTTTTGTTTGGGATTGCCTGATCCATGCAGTCCTGTAGGTGCTGGTAGAAGGCATTTGTAAGTGATTCAGCGGCTTGAGTAATGGTTTCCACAGGCTCGGGGGCCTTAAAAGAGACCACACTAGTCTTTAGAAGTGTGAAGTCGGCTTTTGAGAAGTTCTTCACTGTGGTCTTTTTTATCTCAGGTGGGGGCGGGATGTGGACTTCCAGTGAGATTAGTTTATGATCTGATCTCACCAGTGAGGGGTATAATTCCGGTGTTGAACATTGTGACCCCATGTTCGTGATGATGAGATCTAGTTTGTTTTCTCCTCTTGTGGGGATGGTGACTAGTTGTTCCATGGCATTTGAGTTTATGAACTCTAGGAACCTTTGGGCTAGAGTGTTGGGGCTTGAGTAGTGATCTCAGTCTATATTCGGGTAGTTGAAGTCACCTAGTATGATGGTGTTTGGAGATATATTTATCCCCTCCAGTGTTTTCAGGAAAGCTATGTGAGGTTCCTGAGTTTGAGAGGGTGGCCTGTAACATGCTACAAGTTGCAGAGCAGTCTTGCCTATGGTTAATTGCACCTGGATGGTCTCCAATGCATCGTGCGTTGCCACCAACCTTGAGGTGTGGGTGTCTTTGATGAATATGGACACCCCTCCTCCTTTCTTGGTGGTGTCCGGATTTTGGGGCCGGAACGCGTGATATGAGGTAAAACCTGATAGTGCCGGGGTGCTCTCAGGAGCCTTGAACCAGATTTCAGTCACAGCACAGACATCGATGTTCTCCATACTGAGAAGGGCCTTGAGTGTGTGCATCTTGAGGTTGAGACTTCTGGCATTGAGCAGCATTACCCTTAGTTTTTTTCCTTTTTTGTGTTCTAGGGTGGTAGGTTTAGAATTTGAGCCTTGCCTAAAAAAGGCACTATGGGGTGGCAAGAGCCTTTGCCAATATCCGGAAGCCCAGGGGTGACAGGTGCAAGCCATCCCTTGCGAAGCAGCGTGGCTTGTCCAGCATGTCATCCCAGGCAGACAGACATTGGATCCCCTTTGAATGACACCAGAGTTTAAGCCAATTATTAAAGCTGATCATCTTGTCTCTGTATTGTGGCATCATTCTTGGTGAAGGTAGGATACTGCTCAAGGTCAGGGTCATACCTGCCTGGGCTACATAATCAGAGAGCTCCTCTATGTCTCTTTTCATGTAGTCCAAGGAGGTACATCTCAGGTCATTCACACCAGTGTGGACAATGACTGAGTCGTACTTGTACCTGCTGTTGAGAGACCTGAGTGCTTGCGTTATGTGGCGGATTCTAGCGCCCGACAGGCAGCTTACTGTGACCTTCTCCTCAATCTGGTGAGCGGGACGTCAGTGTGTCTGACTATGGAGTCACCAATGACGAGTGTGTCTGGCATTGTGTTTGGCCTTAAGGGCTGTGACTGTTTGGCACACTGACTATGTGGTCTATGTGTTGCATGTGTTGTGTCCTGAGGTGGCAGTTGTTTGGGTGTCTGCTTTGGTGGCCTCTGCTGTTTTGGTAGATTTTTGATCAGAGCCTCCGAGTATGTCTTTGTGTGTTTATGTGTATGAGTTGAAGTTGTGATGGTACTATGTGAGACTGGGTTTGTGGTGTGTGTGGTTACCTTCTCCTCCTGTCTGGTCTTGCCAGTCCTGAGTTGAGAGAGCTCAGCCTCCAGTTTGGCTATATAGTTGCATCTCTCGCATGTATTTGTGTTTTGTGGGAGAAGGAGAGGGTTGTCTGTGTACATGAGGCAATTGTAACATTGCCTCAATATTCCCAGATTCACCAGCTGAGCAGGAGAGGACACTAGCAACTGATCCCTCGACATGCTAGAAGGAATAGACAAAAAACTTTAAAAAGACTCTGGGGGATGTGGGTGATCGAAAAGGGTTTTTAGGCTGATGGGGTACTATGTATAATAAAAGTGCTATATCAAGTAAAAAATACTATAGGAGCAAGTGCTACACTTTACAGATAGAGAATAGTCTACTTAGGAGTCAAGTAGATCTGAACTTTTTAGATATAGAATGCACTGGTTCGATCAGCAGAACAGTTAAAGGAAGGCTGTTTTAAGGGAAAATTTGAAGAGTGGACTTTAGGTAGCCCGAATAGTTTAACCTTGATTAACCGCCACTGCTCTTGTGTGCTCCTGTAGCAACTCCGCGCTAAATTGCGCTAAATCGCGCTTTAGCATGCTTTATAGCAGGGGGTTGAAAAGATCTAGGAATTGACCCAAAATGGCCAATGGACTACTAGTTTCTGGCTGATACCACTCCGAAATGGACAAATAGGCTGCTCAGTGCTTCCCACTCCTATTGGTAAACAAAGAAGCTTCCTTTCTCCAAATATGGATATGGAACAGTTTCAGGAACCAAGACAAAGCCCAGGGATCAGCAAACTCTGATACTGGACTATTCTAGTTCAGGCAAGGCGGGAAAACAAGAGATATTTTTTTTTTTTTTTTTTTTTTTCAACAGAGAAGGAAAAAACAGACAATAAATGCTTTTAAATGCTATGAATCCGCTAGCGCACTTGAGTGTGTAGCCTACAGATACAATTTGCAACAATTAGAACTTTAAAGTGCAAAAACAGTTTAGACACAGAAAATCACTTTAAATACAGTAGCAAACAGGCGAAAATGCAGTCGCTAGACAGTAAACAGTAGAAAAGCCACAAAATTATACTTATATCAGGAAAAAGTCCCTCTTTTGCTCTCTGCTGCTTGAATCACTCTGCAGGACACCATGAGGAGCTGTGCTGAGTAGATATCAAGCTAAAAAGGCGCGCTTTAGCGTGCTTTATAGCAGGGGGTTGAAAAGAGTTAGGAATTGACCCAAAATGGCCAATGGACTAGTAGTTTCTGGCTGTTACCACTCCGAAATGGACAAATAGGCTGCTCAGTGCTTCCCACTCCCACTGGTAAACAAAGAAGCTTCCTTTCTCCAAATATGGATATGGAACAGTTTCAGGAACCAAGACAAAGCCCAAGGATCAGCAAACTCTGATACTGGACTATTCTAGTTCAGGCAAGGCGGGAAAACAAGAGATATATATATATATATTTTTTTTCAACAGAGAAGGAAAAAACAGACAATAAATGCTTTTAAATGCTATGAATCAGCTAGCGCACTTGAGTGTGTAGCCTACAGATACAATTTGCAATAATTAGTGTAACAATTGATGTAATTATGGCTTACTTGTAATGGAGATGGAAGACATATGGTGAAAATGGGAAGGTGGTCACTGAGGGAATTAGGAAGAGTTCCACTATCATTGTAGTTGTGAGGGTGAGAGACTAAGATCCAGTCTAGGGTACTTCCACTGGAGAAGTCTTTAGAGGGCCTAGTAGGGAGGTTGATGAGCTGAGAGTACTTATAAAGGTTGATGTTTAGGCAGTGTGTAGGTGAATGAATGGAAGACCAATTAATATTAGTGTCTCCCATGATAATAGTTTCATTACTGATATTGGTAGAAAGCCAGGATAGGATATCCTCAAGTACTGAGATATTGTCTCCAGGGGGGATGTAAAGTGACGCTATGCAAATGTGTTTGTGTTTATTTAAAGAAAATAGAGCTAGAACTAATTCTGCATTGGAGAATTGAGGAATGGGTTTGTTATAGGGAGTAATGGCTAGGGAGGATGAGTAAAGTAGAGCTACTCCCCCACCCTTTTTTTGTACCCGGTCTTTTCTGATGATAGAGTAGTTTGATGGTACTATTTCAGCATCTTTTATATGAGGTTTTAACCAGGTTTCTGAAATAGCTAGGATGTCAGGCTTGTTGTGGTGAAGCCAGGCATGAAGATTGGGGATTTTGTTAGCTATGCTTCGAGCATTTAGAGAAGCTAATAGGATGGATTTAGATGTAGGGTAAGTGGTGTTTGGGCCTGGGTTAGGGTGTATATCTCCTGATAGAAGTATGGTTGATAGGAGTTGGATAATGTTGGTGGGGTGTTTGGATTGTCTTGTTTGTATCTTGTATGTTGTTGGGTTTATGTGGATATTGCAGGTTAGAGAGGGGCTAAACGGTTTATAAGTAGAGCTTAGTTTGTAGTTAAAAAATAGATGGGTCTTTATGGAATACAGTGCAGGGGAGATTGAGACAAATGAGTTTGAGTGAGTTGAAGGGAGTGAGCTGGTTGAGTGAAGTAGTGGTGTGTGACTTTTGGAGTTGGGCTGGGTGAGGTGATGGATATAATTAAGGTTTAGTATTAGTAGTAGTTGGATTGAGAATGATGTTAGTTTAGCAAGCATGTTGAGGCTGATAAATTAGAATATGTAGTTTAGGTAGGAGGCTTAGGAATAGATTTTGTGTTGTTCGGTATGAAGGGTGGTATGAATAGATGGATTATAGGGGGAGGAGGAAGATGATGGTGAAAGGGGAGGAGTGTGATAGGTAGAGAGGAAGTAGGTGGTGAAAGGGGTGGGGTGTAAACGGTAGACAGGAAGTAGGAGTGGTCGGGTAAGTATAAGTGTAGATGCACTGGGGGTGTGTGAGATTTGGGGGTAGGGTAGGGGAGCGGAGTGAGCCCGCAGGGCGAATGGAGTGGGTAGAAATTGGCAATGGAGCAGCTGGAGGAGAGATAATCAGTCAGCAGAGCTGATTACTGAAGGAAAGGTAAGCAAGTCTAAAGTGGGAAGGAACACAGAGAGGTAGGGAGGCTGTTATAGAACAGGAGAGTGTAATAAGTAAGAAAAAGGGTACAGTGTGAAGTGTTAGAGTAGTTCAGTTTAATAGAAGTATAGAGTAATAACGGCAGAATGTGAAACAGATAAGCAGGAGAAAAGTTTAGATGGGATAGGGGTGTCACCTACTGGGCAAAGCTGGTATTACAATTAACTATAGTGGGGAGGGTAGGCTCTTGATAATTTATGGAAGTGAGAAAAATTAGTAAGAGGGGTACTGAGAGGTGGTGTAGGAGATTTGTTTACTAAGGTAGCTAGTTTGGGGGGGTAAGAGCTGTTGGCTGACCGGGCTCAGGACGAGCTTTAGAACCCCTGAAATAACAGCGGATGGTAGTAAATTTTACAGGCAGGACATAGGTAACATACTTTTATTTTATTTTCTTTGAGAGAGGGAGCATGAAGTAGAGGCTGAGAGATGACACCACAGTTTATTGTTGAAAGGGTCCTTTGCTTCCAGGTAGGTAGGTTCTCGGAAAATATAGGCTGGAAGGTAGGTTCTCAGAAAAATATAGGCTGGAACAGCACAGTGTAGAGCAGGGTACAGGGGGGAAAGACGCCGGGCCAGAAGCGGACAGCAGCCAGGGGCAATGCAGTGTACACAGATGGGGAAATTTTACTTGACAAAACTAACAAAATGATAGGGCTGCTGTCACTGTCATACATCAATATGTGGAAGAGCCTAAGGGTGGTGAGGATGAGAATGCTGATGAGTGGAGCGCTATAGGGTGGACAGGGAAATCCTACAGCAAATTGTTGAGCTGTGCCGACCATGCCTCACACACAGAACCAACAGAGGGGAATCCATCCCAGTGGATACAAAGGTATGTGTAGGCTTAAGAATGCTAGCAATGGGTACCTTCCAAAGGCCAACTGGAGATATCATGGGGATCTCACAAGCATCAGCATCCAGGGTATTCCACCAGTTCCTGGATGCCATGTCAGCACATGCTGGTGAGCACATATAGTTCCTCAACACCCATGAGGCGTTGACCAGCAATATGCATCTCTTCCACCAAATAGCAGAATAACCTGAGGTAGTGGGTGCTATAGACTGCATGCAAATACACATCAAAGCACCACCCAGTGAGTGGGATAGGGTCTACATAAACCGCACGGGCTTCCCCTCCATCAACTGCCAGGTCTTGTGCAATGCCCAGGGCATTATCATTAATGCATGTGCTGGCAGTCCTGGAAGCTATCACAAATCCCACATCTGGCATATGACACAGCTGTACCAGAGATTTGCCACTGTGGACATCCCATATGGCCACCTAGTGGGGGATGCTGGTTACGCACTGGAGCCATGGCTGATGACATCCATTAGAAATGCACACACACCCGAAAAAGAGCCAACATAATGAGGCACACGCTCAAACCAGAATCATAATAGAGCATGTGTTTGGGATGCTCAAGTCATGATTCCATTGCCTGGACATATCCGGTGGAGCCTTGCAGTACTCTCCAGCTACATGTACACAAATTTTCATTGTATGTCCCATGCTACACAATATGATCCTGCAGAAACAGCTGCAGCAGGAACAACATGGGGCAAGGCCACACATCCCCCCACCATTGCCAAGGCCAGGACAGGCACAGAGTGATTCAGAGGAGGAACAACCTAAGCCTGCCATTGTAGGTAGAAGAAGGTGTGCCCAGTATGCCCAGGCTTTGGCAAAGAGGCAACGCATATCACATACACTGACACAGTAGGAACGCAGGAAATGACATCTCTTTCTGACTTGCACATACAGTAAATGGGATGCCGAACATGACACTACCTGCCCTTTACCATGTATAGGGTGTATACTATGTGCAGCTGACATAGTCAGCCCTCCAGCACTATCCTCCGTGCTGGCACAGCCACAAGGTAAGTCACTCTTCCTTTCAATTGCTGAAAGAAGTAGTATCTTCTGCTAGTTGTAGCTA
The DNA here is from genome assembly GCF_019279795.1 of Protopterus annectens. NCBI lineage: Eukaryota > Metazoa > Chordata > Ceratodontiformes > Protopteridae > Protopterus > Protopterus annectens. The sequence continues at coordinate 1,706,477,318 of NC_056741.1, read as the reverse complement.
TGGTATGGATGTGAGCATGCAAGGGAATCGGGTAGCTGAATGGGATGGCAGCAGATAGTGGACACCTATATGGGCAGCATGAAATCCATAACAAATACTGGTGTCAACAAAGTAGGCAGTACTAGACAATGTGACAAATCCCACTGCAGTACATGTGGTGGCCCAAATGTGTGTCCATAGGGCACACACATGCATGTCAGTGAGGTTCACATACCCAACAACAGCCTCAGCCAGCAGGACAGGTGTAGATGACCATAAAGAAAGGCTGTGCTAAGGCCTCCAATTAATGGCAATGGAGAACAGCCCCCCTCCAGACCTACGCAGACAGACTACAACAGGTCAGGCAGTTGTATGTTAGTGCTGCAGGGTAAGAAGTCTGAAACTGAAATGTAGGTCAATAAAACCTAAGCTCTGTACTCTACTGATATACCTCTAGTCTGCATGATAGGTCAGAATACAAAACAAAATGGAAGCCAACAGAGTACCTGAAATAACAGTACAGTCATAGCAAATGTTTACAGTTGTCAGGTGTGCCCCCCCTCACAATCCTATGTAGAAATGCAGTAACATGTACGAGTAGGGTTAATAACAGTGGAGCACAGATTACCTGAGCTGGCCCCATCTACAGGATTGATTGTTGCATGTGTACAATATGCAGGGCTCTGTGTGTTAGTTTGTTGTGTGTTGTATATTGTGTGGAAGTGGTCAGCATGTAGGCATGGAGGGTTGTGTCCCAGTGGCCTATGGCCAGTACTGTGGATGACAGGGCCATTTGTCAACCACAATACATCCCAGCAAGAACCAATTCAGCAGTCATCCATACTCATTGTTCATATGTCAATATCTGTCACCCTCTGAAAGATGGACATGCCATGAATGTGGCCCCAAACATACACACAGTACACAGGGGGGAGTACCCTAGACAGAGTACATAAAATGTAACTGTCAACTGAGCACACCTTTGGAATTGTACATACAGGTTAGCAGCACATAAGTTCACCGTGTAGTATGGAATAATGATGTAGTCTGGCCAATCACTGTCAGACCACAAAAGGCACAGTTATGAAGTAATAAGAGACTGCCTATGTCCCTGCACAAGGCAGCATAAGGGGAATGTCCCACGTATATCTGTGAGTCAGCTGCAAAAGCTTCTATATCACACATGCACTCAGCTCACACCACCATCATTCTCAGGTTTGTCACAGGTCATATCCCTACTGTTGGGAATCAGTACAGTATGACCCCCACTTCTGTATGAGAATACCCACAGAATGCAGCATGCTGAAAAGATGTCCCATGCAGGTGTCTCACTAGCTGTAAGCAGCACGCTGCCAGCATCCAGACCATTGGATTAATATGGAAAAGAACTATTGCCATCAACACCTCACACACTTACCCTGTCACCCCAGGGGAATCCAGTGGCACGCAGCCTGGGACTGTAGGAGTGACAGAATGCACTCGTCTGCTACAGATGGCCTGCATCACTACCAAATTCCCTGCCATCCTCTGTCAATGCCTGTGCCTAACATGTACTGCCAGTGCATGTTATCTCATGAGGTCCCAACAAACAACACAAGACAGTCCACAGAACACAAATGCAAGGCCATGTCGACAAATCCCAGTAGCATGCCCACCATGTCCTGTGGACCAACCCCTAAATAATGCTGGGATGAAGGGACAACTATAGGGATACCTCACAGATATCACTCGCATAATGTTAGGAAGAGGATAGAATAACAGAGTGGGGGGTGCAGAAGCATGGACGCCATAGAGTGTATGGAGTCTGAAACTCTGATGTGTGCCCATACTACCCCTGCCTGCAAACCCAGTAATGGGTGGCTAAAAATCCACTCATAAACCATAATGTGAAGGGGAAGTGACCAGATATATGAGCCCTGTCTCTGGGTAACCTGGGTGAATCTGTACAGCTGACAGGTATGGCCACAGCAGGATATGGCCATTCTCATATGTCGATAGTTGTACAAGCAGGGGATCTTCAGCCACCACAGTACGAAGGTGCTGGACAGATCCAGCAGCAAGTGTCTGCAGCTAACCCTTCAGAATGGCATGAGTGTGCAAGATTATATAGGCTGCAGGCCACAATACTGGACACAGCTTCATTCATCTTATATTTCCCAGGAAATAACTGTGAGCAAATAAGTATATCTGTCAGTAGTTGATGACATAATACATTACAGTGTAAAACAGTACATGTCTGAATATGTCTGCTAACACCAACCATGTAACTCAAACAGCACAGGCACAATAGTTACAGTATCCCACTATCTTTCACCCATTGTGACTCCATATTGTCAAACTATCTGCAAATATCCTGCAGAAACAGTTTGCTAGCTGTAGGTGTAGAACACAAAATCCTGCACTGGAGTACAACCTACCTGGAATGGATTCACACACTCAATACAGAAGGTCATACTGGGCATGCTCCTACACTTAGAGAAATGAAGCCCATGTCTGACAACAACAGTGGACTACACATATCTGTCATTTGCAGATGTCTATGCACACACACCACATTGCACACCATTCATGCTTTGCACACACATTGGTTAGGATTACTCACACATATCCAAGGCCAACATACTATAATAGGTCAAACATACACACACAGAGATGTGGGGAAGAGAGAGGCAGACAGTGGCAAAGAGATTGCCATCATGAGGCCTGTCCCAACCACCACAAGTCCAATTGGTCAATATCACATGCTGTGCCAATGTCGATCACTGTAGACATTTGCTTTTGGTAGCCCTTAGCCCTGTAGTGCCTGTGGTGCTTGTGATAACTGTGTAACATGATAGTACAAATCAGTATTCATCCAGCATTTGTATACCGAGTCCTGTCAAATGTAAAGTAGTGTGTGACTGAGTATTGTATATGTGTTTCCAGAGGAATGGTTTATGGCCCATTTACACACACTGCACTTCCCATAGCCCATGTTAGCACTCATGCTGATGTCAGTCACCTTGAAATAACCCTCTGGCCAAGTCTCAGCTCCATAATCTCCGTGGCTCGTGCAGTAACTTCATAATGCTACAGTGTTACATACTAGTTAGGTCGGAATTCTAATCCAGCCATGGAAACTGTGTGTGTGTGTGTGTGTGTGTGTGTGTGTGTGTGTGTGTGTGTGTGTGTGTGTGTGTGTGTGTAGAGGTTAATGGTTTTGAGGCCATTCACAGTCACTACACCTCCTATTGCCCTACTTTAGCAAGCCTGCTGATATTAGTCACCTTGAAATACCCCTTTGGAGAAGGGCTTGCCCTATAAGCTATGCGGTAAGTGCGATAACTGTGTAATGCTGTAGTGTAACATTCTAGTAAAGTAGGAGTTCTAATCCCACAGATGGCAACTGTAAAACTCTGTATGTGTAGAGATTAATGATTTTGAGGCCATTCACAGTCACTACACCTCCCATTGCCCTACTTTAGCAAGCCTGCTGATGTCAGTCACCTTGAAATACCCCTTTGGACAACAGCTACCTCTATAAGCTCCATGGTGTGTGCGATAACTGGGTAATGCTCTAGTGTAACATACCTAATTAGGTAGAAGGTCTAATCCCAGACTTGGCAAGTGTGTGTGGAAATTAATAATTTTGAGGCCGTTCACAGTCAGTACACCTCCCATTGCCCTACTTTAGCAAGCCTACTGATGTCAGCCACCTTGAAATACCCCTGTGGACAAGGACCAGTCCTATAAGCTCTGTGGCCATGCCATAAATGCAAAACAATGTAGTAGCAGTAGCTACACGGGCATGGGTTTTAATCTCATCTGTGGCAAGTGTTTGTTTGTGTACATATGTATGTGTGTACCTCAAAGATTTTGGCCCCATTTATAGCCAGTACACATCTCAGAGCCTGACATTAGCAGTCCTGCAGATATCATTCACCTTACAAGTACCTGTCGCCATCCCTAAACCATGTCAAGTCAGTGGTGGATGTGGCAAATGCATAACATAATGGTCCATAAAGATTGTTAGAGAGAGGTTTGAACCTCACCCTTGGCAAATGTAAATGTGCATTTTTGGGATCTCTCACCCACTACATCACCCAATGCCAGTATTTACAAGGGCTGGTGATGTTCCTCACCTTATAAGTATCTTGGGACAACATCCATCCATCCTATAAGCTCTGTGATGTGTGTGATAAATGTGATACACTGTAGTAGCAATACATAGCTAGGTAGGGGTTTGAATCTATATACTGTGTGTGTGTCTGTCATCAGTATCCTGTGTGGAGGTTGTTGTGATTGTGTAATAACAGGATGCATTTTGGGGCAGGTTTTGCTAAATTATTATATTGAGGACCTAGTGTATGTCACAATGTCCACCTTGCAAGGACAGCAGATGTCAAACACCAGAGAGGCTGGTGTAGACAATCCATAGGTCTACATGTGAGATTATGGATTGGTGAACAATATAGGCAACACTTGTATTACTCAGAGAACACTCTCCACCCATGTCTCATACACAAACAACACTTGGCTAGGCAACAACCACAATATTGGTAGTTCCCTGCATATTGCCTCACAGATAGTAACCATGCTGTGATTGCAGTGGACTACATGCCTGTTGACCACAACAGTGCCACTGAGATCACAAAGTATTGTGATGTGTAACATCTCCTGACTGTGTGTTCTCCATCAAGTAAAAGGACATGGCACCCTGTTCCATCCCTACAGTAGACAAATAAATGCTTAGAGTGGTCCTTTTGCTATGTTCTTCACTGGATGCCTGCAACAGCTGTAGAGTCTGCAAATGTAATCCACAAAGGGAATACCATGCCTTATACACATGCACTGTATGGACAGATACCACTAACTCCACTGAATACCTGTATCATGCTGTCAATGTAGGTGCAAGCACGACTTCAGTTCCATAGCCAGGTCTCCCCAAATAAGGTCAGGAATGCTACATCAGAAGATAACAATCGGTACACACAACATACCCCAGAGACCTTAAGTACACTTCCACATGTCAAAGAACATGCGTGTGGGACATGTGCACAACCCAGATACTGTCCATGTAATGGAATATAGATCACATACATGGGAAGCAGTGCACATCACTGGCCACCCACCATTATGTTCATCTCTGTCCACACATCTTGCACTGACAGGCTATTAGTTATACTGCAGGACTCTTACATAAACTTCAGATATGCCACCATAGTAATGTTAACCAAGCCCGGATAAATGGGGAGGGTTGCATCAGGAAGGGCATTTGGCGTAAAATTTTGCCAGATCATACATGCAGACAACAGTACAGATATATATATCGGATCGGTCAAGGCCCGGGTTAACAATGACCGCAACCAGTACTGTTGGCCAACAAGGTACTGGTGGAAATTGGGCTACCATTGGCCAAAGGAGGAGAAGAGGGGGAAGGCATGCCTGAAGGCAAGTAAAGTCTAGGACTGTGGTAGTGAAGTTTGGAACTTTGAATGTTGGCGGTATGACTGGTATAGGGAGAGAGATAGCTGATATGATGGAGAGAAGGAAGGTTGGTATATTGTGTGTGCAGGAGACCAGATGGAAGGGGAGCAAGGCTAGGTGTATCGGAGGTGGGTTCAAATTGTTTTATCATGGTGTGGATGGGAGGAGAAATGGTGTAGAGGTTATCTTGAAGGAACAGTATGCTAAGAGTGTTTTGGAGGTGAAAAGAGTGTCAGATAGAGTGATGTTTATGAAGCTGAAAATTGATGGTGTAATGATGAATGTTGTTAGTGCATATGCTCCACTAGTTGGGTGTGTGATGGATGAGAAAGAAAAATTTTGGAGTGAGTTGGATGAAGTGGTGATGACTGTACCCAAGGGTGAGAGAGTGGTGATTGGAGCAGATTTCAATGGGCATGTTGGTGAAGAGAACAGAGGGGATGAGGAAGAGATGGGTAGGTATGGTGTTAAGCAAAGGAATGCAGAAGGTCAGATGGTAGTGGATTTTGTGAAAAGGATGGACATGGCTGTGGTGAATACATATTTTAACAAGAGGGAGGAGCATAGGGTGACATACAAGAGTGGAGGGAGATGCACAAAGGTAGATTATATCTTATTTAGAAGGGCCAGTCTGAAAGAGATTGGAGACTGTAAAGTGGTGGCAGGGGAAAGTGTAGTTAGGCAGAATAGGATGATAGTTTGTAGGATGACATTGGTGATCAAGAAGAGGAGGAGGAGTGTGAGGGCAGCACCAAGGATCAAATGGTGGAAATTGAAAAGGGGTACTTGTGAGGTGGAGTTCAGGGAAGAGTTAAGACAGGCACTGGGTGGCAGTGAAGAGTTACAGTAAAGCTGGGTAAATACAGCAGAGCTAGTAAGGGAGATGGCTAGAAAGGTGCTTGGTGTGACATCTGCATAGAGGAAGGAGGACAAGGAGACCTGGTGATGGAATGAGGAAGTACAGGAGAGTATACAGAGAAAGAGGTTGGCACAGAAGAAGTGGGATTGTCAGAGAGATGAAGAAAGTAGACAGGAGTATAAGGAGATTAGGTGCATGGCAAAGAGAGGTGGCGAAGGCTAAGGATAAGGCATATGAAGAGTTGTATGAAAGTTTGGACACTACGGAGGGAGAAAAGGTCCTGTACCGATTGGCTAGACGGAGGGACCGAGCTAGTAAAGATGTACAGCAGGTAAGGGTAATAAAGGATAATGAGGGAAACATACTCACAAGTGAGGAGAGTATGTTGAGCAAATGGAAAGAGTACTTTGAGTGGTTGATGAATGAAGAGAATGAGAGGGAGAGAAGGTTGGATGATGTGCGGATAGTGGATCATGAAGTGCAGTGCATTAGCAAGGAGAAGTAAGGATAGCTATGAAGAGGATGAAGAATGGAAAGGCTGTTGGTCCAGATGACATACCTATGGAAGCATGGAGGTGTTTAGGTGAAATGGCAGTGGAGTTTTTAACTAGATTGTTTAAGGAAATCTTGGAAAGTGAGAGGATGCCTGAGGAATGGAGAAAAAGTGTTTTGGTAACGATTTTTAAGAATAAGGGTGATGTGCAGAGCTGTAGTAACTACAGAGGAATTAAATTTATCAGTCACAGTATGAAGTTATGGGAAATAGTAGTGGAAGCTGGGTTAAGAAGGCAGGTGATGATTAATGATCAGCAGTATGGTTTCATGCCAGGAAAGAGCACTATAGATGCAATGTTTGCTCTGAGAGTGTTGCTTTGTGTCTTTGTGGACTTAGAGAAAGCATATGACAGGGCGACTAGAGAGGAGTTGTGGTATTGTATGAGGAAGTTGGGAGTGTCAGAGAAGTATGTAAAAGTGGTACAGGATATGTATGAGGGTAGTGTGACAGCAGTGAGGTCTGTGGTGGGAGTGATGGATACATTTAAGGTGGAGGTGGGATTACATTAAGGATCAGCTCCTAGCCATTTCTTATTTGCAATGGTGATGGACAGATTGACAGACGAGATCAGACAGGAGTCCCCATGGACTATGATGTTTGCAGATGACATTGTGATCTGTAGTGAGAGTAGGGAACAGGTGGAGGAGACCCTGGAAATGTGGATATATGCTCTAGAGAGAAGAGGAATGAAGGTCAGCAAGACTAAGACAGAATATATGTGTGTGAATGAGAGGGAGGATAGAGGAATGGTGAGGATGCAGGGAGTAGAGGTGGCGAAGGTGGATGAGCTTAAATACTTGGGATCAGCAGTTCAGAGTTATGGTGAGAGTGGAAGAGAGGTGATAAAGAGAGTACAGTCAGGATTGAGTCAGTGGAAGAATGTCAGGAGTGATTTGTGACTGACGAGTACCAGTAAGAATGAAAGAGAAGGTCTACAAGAGGGTAGTGAGACCAGCTATGTTATATGGGTTGGAGACAGTGGCACTGACAAAAAGCCAGGAGTCAGAGCTGGATGTGGCAGAGTTAAAGATGTTAAGATTTGCACGAGGTGTGACAAGCGTGGACAGGATTAGGAATAAGTATATTAGAGGGTTAGCCCAGGTTGGAAGGTTTGGAGACAAAGCCAGAAAGGCAAGATTATGTTGGTTTGGACATGTGCTGAGGAGGGATTCAGAGTATATTAGGAAAAAGATGCTAAGGGTGAAGCTGCCAGGTAACAGGAAAAGAGGAAGGCCTAAGATAAGGTTCATGGATGTGGTGAGAGAGGGCATGCAGGTGGTTGGTGTGACAGAGCAAGATACAGAAGACAGGAAGACATGGAAACAGATGATCCACTGTTGTGACCCCTAACGGGAGCAGCAGAAAGAAGAAGAAGTAATGTTAACAGCAACAATAAGTGAACATGTTCAGCATGCATTATGGGTAGGTGTGTTAAATGTGTGCATGGCAAATACCATGGCCATAACATGGCCAATGTATTGGCAAACCTGAACAAAAGACCTCCATACTCACCAGCTACAGGCTGCTGCCCAAGCAGTATATCAGAGAGACCTACACAGTAGTGTAAGAGATGTTATGTCAGTAGCAACACATGTGGCATTGGCACAGGGTGGGTGCAGCATTTCAGTACATCAACAGTACAAACACAAAATACTACAGATTATGCACATCTGTTCATTACTACACTGCAACAACAGACTATGTTATCTGACATATGCATGAAGATATTTTACAGATGAAGATGGATAAGCAACAGTTGTCTACTAATGTGCCCTCGGGTCTTACCTACATGGTCCTCATCCATTGTGTGAGTAGCACGCACCTCCACAATGCTATCATCAGGTTCTTGACTTGGCTGGTGGGCAGGTGCCCCAAGGCTGGCGAGGAGCTCCTCAGCATGTGTCAATGGGGTCTGGATGGAATGACCCCTACCTGTGGCTAGCTGGTCCCTCCTAACTGCAGCATCACACTGACGGGTGTGGCAGATTAGGTCAGTGCAATGATGGCGCACCTGCTCAACTGCGGTTATGAAGGCTGGCATCGTTTACCCTGTAAATGAGCTCATTCCACAGGGTAGTCCTCTCCTGCAGCTCATGGGGCGTACACCCAAAGAGGGCTCTGTGGTGATGCATGAGGCAGTTGATAAGTATTTCATTCTCCTGTGGAGTGTAAACAGGGAGACGCTCTCTTGACATGGTACCTGGAAGACAAACAGGAAAAAAGGTCTGAGGGCCACATACTGCAAGAATATAATAGTTGTTAATTGACATCTCTCCCCCCACCATATCTAAAGCATTAATCAGAACACACACATCAATGGGTATGTTTACACCAAACCTACTGTTGTGACACATATCCTATTGTGCAACAAATATTGAAATGTGTTTCTATTCATGTTCCATGTTGAAACACTATCATTGGTGGCCTGTTGCTAACAATGTAACCTGCATGCCATTGTAATGGCCACTGTGGTTCCATATATGCATGTGTTCTGTTTGCTATGCAGCTGTTCCAAATCTGGTGTTTTGGGTTAATGGGAATATCTATACATGCTGTTATAACTAATCCTAGATTGTGTTGACTATTACTACCCACATATCTTCTAAAACTGCAACACAAAACACACACCTACATTCGTGGAAGCTCTCAATAAAAATTTACCCAAGCAACAGGGACCTCCAAGGCAGAAACGCAAGCAACCTCCACCCCCCAACACAACCCAAATGACACATAGCCCACAAACTCAGTGTGCCACTCAACCACAGTCCATAAGGCATAACAACGTGCCCAACACTCTATTCATAGGTGACTATATTCAGGTACACTGATGTTCCACTCACCAGGCTAAACAAGGAGAAAGTTACTGTCAGCTGCCTGTCAGGTGCCAGGATCCACCACATAATGCATGCATTCAGGTCACTCTGCAGCAAGTGCAAATATGACTCTGTCATTGTCCATGTTGGTGTGAATAACCTGAAACGTACCTCCCTGGACTACATGAAAAGAGACATGGAGGAGCTGTCCGATCTTGTAGCCCAAGCAGGTATGACCCTAGCCCTGAGCAGCATTCTGCCATCACCCAGAATGATACCACAGTACAAGGACAAAATGATTGACTTCAACAATTGGCTAAGCTTCTGGTTTCATTCTAAGGGGATCCAGTATCAATCTGACTGGGATGACATGATCGACAAACCACGATGCTTTGCTAGAGATAGCCTGCACCTGTCGCCCTTGGGATTCCGGATACTGGCTAAGGCTCTTGTCACCCCTATAGGGCCTTTTTTAGGCAAGGTTCAAATGACAAATTCACCACCATAACAGGTACAAGCAAGCAAAATCTGAGGATAATGCTACTTAATGCTAGAAGTCTAAACCTCAAAATGCACTCACTCGAGGCACTCCTTAAAATGGAGAATATCGACATCTGTGCAGTGAGAGAGACCTGGTTCAAAGCTCCAGAGAGCACCCCTGCATTACCAGGCTATAATTCATATCACACCTTTCGGCCAATTAACGTGGACCAAAACACTAAAGGCAGAGGCGTGTCCATATTCATTAAGGATATCCACACCTCCAGGCTAGTTGCTCAGCATAATGCATCCGGGATTATCCAAGTGCAAGTAACTCTGGGCAAGACCGCAATCCAAATTGTAGCTTGCTACAGATCCCCCACCATGCCCCAGGATTCTCACTCCTCATTTCTTGATGCACTGGAAAATATTAGGGTACAACCTAACACCCTAATAATGGGTCATTTCAACTACCCCACCATTAACTGGGAAAACTACTCATGCACCAACTATTGTGTTCAACGTTTTCTGGAATTCATAAATTCCAGTGTCTTGGATCAACTTATCCACACCCCCACCAGGGGCAGCAATATCCTAGACCTGGTCATTACCAACATGGGCAACTGGAGTTCCACACCAGAGGTCAATTCTTCATTGGTCATATTTGATCACAAGCTAATCACCACAGACATCCACATCCCAACCCCATCCCCATTAGGGAAACCACTGTAAAAAATTTCTCCAAAGCCAACTTCATGCTTCTTAAGACAGACGTGGCAAACTTCATGACACCCATGCTGATGGACAATAGAGGTACGACTGCTGAATCCTATGCAAATGCAGTTTATAAGCACTTACACGAGTGCATGGATCGTGCAATCCCTAACAGAACCAAGATGCTATCCTCCAGAAAAAGGAAGCCAATCTGGTGGTCCTCTGCCATAAACAAACTATACAACAGAAGAAACAAACTGTTGCAAAAACGAGGAAAATCCCATGTTTGGAGGAACTCCATGGTCAGCCTCAGTAAGAAGCTGAGATCCCTCATAAAATCCTCCAAAGCTAGTTATGAAAACAAAATCGCCCCTGATTCTAAAGACAACGACAAAGCATTCTATAGCTATGTCAAGAATTTCAATGGCAACATTCAGAACTGCTCTGAGTTACAGCACAATTGCACTAAATATACAGAACCAACTGATATTGCCAACATCCTTGCAGATAGGTTCAGTGCTAACTTTATCCCTCTCTCACCCCCTAAAGGGCCCATCTCTATACCAGAAGAATGCAAAGTTCCTGCATTCACAGCTGCACAGGTAAAAAACACACTCTACAAAGCCAAGAACACAGCATCCATGGGACCTGACAACATCCCAGGCTGCATTCTACATGAACTACAGAACGAACTGGCACCCCACCTAAGTACAATGTTCAATCATAGCCTCACCTCAGGCTTTGTGCCCACTGAATGGCACACAGCAATGGTTATCCCACTTCATAAAGGGGGAGCTACCACAGACCTGAAGTACAGGCTAACACAGAAAGTCTTTGGCTAACAAAGTTTGTAGATGACTGCAAACTAGGAGCCATAATCAAAACCCCTAACAATGTAGATGTCCTACAAAAGGGCCTCACTGAGCAGATGCCTGCTGTCAAAGTGGCCTCAAGTGCAATGCCAAAAAGTGTATTGTCATCCCTTTTGGTAAAAACTCTGTACCAATGAACTACCACATAGGTGGTAGTCTACTTAACACTGAAAGTGTGATAACAGAACTTGGGACACAGGTGGACAGTAATCTCTCCTTTGATAATAACATCACCACAGTAATCAGGCAATCTTTCTACGTGGCACACCTCATCACAAAAGGTTTCTCATCCAGGAAAAAAGAGGTCATTGCTCCCCTCTACTCATCACTCATTAAACCCATTATAGAGTACAATGCCCCTTTTGGTATGTAACTCACAAGACATCTACAACAACTGGAAAGGAATCAGAAACACCTCACAAAGAGGATTATCAGCCTCAAACAGATACACTACGCAGACTGTCTCAAAAAATTCCAGCTTTACTCTGTTGCATATCACCTACTCAGAGACGATCTCTGCCTAACATACAAAGCTATGTTAAACACAGAGCTGTCGGACATGCTCCACTTAAAGAAATCCCAATCCCTCCGAGCTACATGCTCTATGGACCTAAACCTTGTCACCACAATAAACAGAACATGCTGGAGGGATAGATTCCTGTCCCAAAGACTTCCCATACTCTGGAACAAACTAGCTATCTATATCAAAAAGAAGCTCCTCATTAGCACTCTTCAAGAAAACTCTTGATGATTGGATGGGAGATAGGAAATTCATCCCGGGGATCACTTCTGTGGCTCTGCTTGACAGGGGCACAGGAAAATAATTTTCTTGGGTGGCAAAAGCCGGGGTACTGTTTGGCTAGGCTTATATAGGCCCTAGGGCCAATAGCCTAGTACCTACCTATGAACCTATGAACCTATATTGTGTTTGGGAAGGCTGTTCTCAGCAGAAACACCTCTCCCACCTCATCTGGTTGTGGCACCAGGCCACAGCACATCTAGGACCTGACCCAGGACCTCCTCATCTGCTGGTCCTGCACTACCTTCAGGTGGAACCACCTCAAGGTGTGGTGCTTGTCCCCTCCTGGGAGTGTGCACAGACAGGATCCTGTAACCTGAAATCAGGTCCAGGATCTGGTGCATAGGGAGCTCTGCAGAGAATTGGGGGATCTGCTACAACACCTTGAGGCCCTTGTGATAAAATTAGAGGTTCAACCTGTCCCTCCTGCTCGGCCCCTAGCACAACCACCTTCAGGGCCATGAAGGTGCAGTGGTGACTGCCCATGGGTCGAGACCTCAGTCCCACTGTTCCCATTTGGGCTTCCAATTTCCAAACATCCCTCTCCATCCAAGGTGTTCACCCACCACATGAGTCATATACCACCCCTGTATACTGTCTTGTCTGTCTTCCAACCCAACCTACCTCCCCAAATATATCTACTATCCTTCCCCAACATCCCACTCTCACCTTAACAAAAAAAGGGTAATCTGTTCCCAACACAAATTTCACACATACATAACTGTTCATTTCGCACCAACTTACAACTGCTTACATGTGCTTTAATCATTCTGTATCCAACATCCCTTGTTCTGGCCAGCAAATAAATTATCAGCCCTTGCAAGTGTTAACCCAGGACCCTGCACACCATAGCCACATCAATTTACCAGTAAGCCATCTGAGCTGCAGATCTGTGTGATGTGTTCTCAAACATATCATGGAGCACAGTCATTCCAAAGTAGGGAAAATATATGCATATATATCTGTGTGCATGTATGTTTGTATATATGTAGACATACACACACACACACACACACACACACATATATATATATATATATATATATATATATATATATATATATATATATATATATCTGTGTCTGTATATGTGTAAACATACATGTATATATATCTATCTATATATATATATATATATATATATATATATATATATATATATATATATATATATATATATATATATATATATATATATATATATATATATATAGTGCATTCAGACATCAGGTCCACAGTCTGAACTGCCTTCCTTCACTGCTGTACTGTTCTTCCTTGCTACAAAACAGAGCTTCACATGTGGACACAGCTTAACATTAGGGGGGATATATAGGGACAGATCATAGATAAGCCTATTGCAAACCTATGAAGTTTGTGCATGATACATTTCACATTACCATGACTGTTCTGAAGCTGGTGGGGTCTGAAACTCATATGTCTATCATGACTTCATTACTTCCATCTTCAGCTATTTGCCAGACTAATTTACATGTTCGGAGGAACAGAACAAACACCATAATGGCTTACATCTTGTCATTCTGTGCAGATCCGCACAGTTGACAGTTATGGCCCACTGCTCACAGGGTCAGATGCTATGTCCATAGCAGTTGTTCAGCAGGACATCATTACAGCAACAAGTCCTGATGGCACATATACATCTTTCACCATCATCTATCCCATTATTACAGACCAAGTACTACATTCAGTTACTTGCATACATATTTCACATACCTGTTTTATTATTGTGCTCTCTTCTGTGTACTGCTTGGATATCTTTCTTGTTTTTTTTTTTATTTTTTGTTTGTAGTATTATTTTTGTTGTGTTATTGTTTTCTCTCTCTCTCCACTACAGGGATCGAGCAAGTTTGAATAGGTTGCAGCGTATCTTTTGTAGGTGATGCTCATGATCAGGCAATGGCCTCTGTACCGATTGGTTTTCCCCACTTGCTAATTGCATGCAGCCACCTCTCTAGTACTTCCAATAGCCAATGTCATAGAAATCCACTTCTATACATGACTACATCATGTGGACATTGTCCCTTTACCTTTTCTGTATGGAAGACATCCCTCCTGTGTGTGGGCAGCAGTGTTACATACAGCAGGTAACAATACCTCTTATAACAGGAACTTACGGACACAGGCCAACTACATATTTGTATAAGGTTCCAGACCTATGGACAGTGTGATTATTGCTGTTATATGCATTGAATACTTCTGGTTTTACAGTGTTTGTGCATACATGATAGTTTTGCACGGAATGCAGTCTATCTGCATAGCTCTCAACTGCGGGCCACATGATGGCCAGAGAATTGGCTGTTATGTTTTGTCTGTTTACCACACAGGTCTTGTCTGTGACATATCAGTGGCATTCTCTCTGTTGATTGCTACTGGTACATGGCAACACCCATATGTGTTTCTAACTTCATATTCCTGAATAAGGGTATGTTGCAACCGATCCTGTAACACCAACAACTTTCACAGTGTATAACATCAATATTGCAAATATGACCCTGTTCTCCAGCCTCTGTCCTCCACATATATACCAGGCTTTGTCCAGATGTCATGCAGTAAGGGGTTGTTAGGTAATGGCCTATCATTATTTAATGCTAGCATTCCTGCTATCATTCCAGTGATGTGGACTCCCACACAAATTGTGGCATAGGGTCCATATGTATGAGGTCAACAGCTGGACAAAACGTGTGTGACCTTGTACAGTCCGGAGGTCAGTGTATGGAAAACACTTTTATATGCCCTTGTAAGACATTTTATAGGAGGGTATTAAATGGTTTTAACCTAGGCTGTTGCAACATGAGGGATATCAGTAGTTAGAAACATTAAGGTATATGGCTGTAAATTTTCATACATTTCACAATGGGAACAGTGGTGGGCTACAGCTTATTGTCTTACACACATTTCTGTTTGTCAGTGTGATAGTGATGTTTTAAGTTAAGCATTGTTATACAACAAATACATTTACATTGTGACAACTAATACTTTTCCCCCCTAAGGGTTGAGTACAGAGTGTAATTGGAGGCTGCTGAACTACATCTATAATTAATTGATTAGTTGATTGGTTCTTATCTACAAGGCAAGTGTTGCTTTTACTGTTGTACTACTTGAAGGCCTTAGCCTGGACAGCAAAGTATGTAATGTTTTTCAGATTACTGTATCAAATGTTTTGTTTGAAATTTGCATTAATCAGTTGTTATGTATTCCAAACACCTAAATGCTGTAAGAAATGGTATAAACAACTGAAACAGTACACAAATAAACATTTCTATGTATGCAAACTTGTGTGTGGTGTCATGTCCTTTGCATTGTGTGTGGGTATATGTTTCATACGATAATTCTCGTTTGTAGGAAAGAATCAAACACTGGCCATTTTAAAAGGTGGCAAATGTAGGAATAATGGCTGTTTGATATGCTGTGCACCCTCTATATATACTCTTCTTATACATATCTATAAGTAGTAATATATATGTGTATACGCACACACACACACACACACACACACACACACACACACACACACACACACATATATATATATATATATATATGTATATATATATATATATATATATATATATATATATATATATATATATATATAGATGTATATGTATATATGTGTGTGTGTGTGTGTGTGTGTGTGTGTGTGTGTGTGTGTGTACATATGTATCATTGGAATGTTTAGTGTTTCCACATTGTACATTCTCTATGGTAGACTGACTGTTCTACTTGATATGTTAGAGATATCATCCTGACATCTTACAGCTGAGATAGCTTACTGTTAACTTGTTGTGGCTATGTTGTGCAGGGTCCTGGGTTCAAGTTTACAAGTGCTGGTTATTGTGTTGCAAGGTAGATTTGTTCAGCTGTGGAGGAAGGGAAAATGACAATAATTACAAGAGATCCCTGTTTTGGGCCCCTTCATCCCCATTAACAGTGCCTTTGGTCAGATGTTTTGCAGTGGGAGATTCAGAGTGTGGATCCAATGTGAGAATGCAATACACATTTATATATAAATATATATATATATATATATATATATATATATATATATATATATATATATATATATATATATATATATATATATATATATATATATATATATATATATACATATATATCTACATATGTATATATATATATATATATATATATATATATATATATATATATATATATATATATATATATATATATATATATATATATATATATATATATATATATATATATATATATATATATATATATACATACATACAGACATTTACATATGTAAATACATTTTTCCTACTGTTGAATGACTGTGCTGCATGATATTTTTGAGAAAACATCACACTTATGTACACCTCAAATGGCTTAGTCGTAAATCACTGTGATTATTGTGTGCAGGTTCCTGGGTTCGAGAGTTGCAAGGGCTGATTATTTTGTTGCTGGGCAGAACAAGAGCTGTTGGATACAGAGTAATTAAGGCACTTTTATGCAGTTGTAAGTGGGTTTGCACAGGTTTGCGTGGCAGTAAGCAATGCTAACTTCCAATTGAATATGCTTACAGACAATTAGCCATAAAATTGCTTAATCTGTGCAGCCATTGCTTGCCATCACACAAACAGGCTTAAACCCACTTATTACTGCTTAAAAGTGCTTACTCCCGCTTACCCCTGTACAAATTTCTTTAAAAGAAAAGAAAAAAGGGGTATAGGAAAGTGGTGAAAAAGGGGGCAGACAGAGGGAAAGACAATAGGGAAAGTAGCTAGGGATGTGCAGGACGGGTGTAGGGAAGGTCCATAGCTGTCTATTTTTTCTACAGCAACAGCTGTGCATATATACTGAATTTGTAGGTAGATTTGGACACTCAAACCCCTGAGAGAGGGGTGAGGACAACAATAGTATGTTGTGAATCCAATTAGACCAGATTACATGTGTCCAGTGAACACGTGTGCAAAATGAACAGCTTATGTATGGGGTGAAAATTTTTTTTTGGGAACAGATTGCACTTTTTTTTTCAAAGTGAGAGTGGGATGTTAGGGAAGGAGAGTAGGTATATTTGGGGAGGTAGGTTGGGTAGTAAGACAGACAAGACAGAAAAGACAGCATACAGGGGTGGTATATGACACATGTGGGGGTAAACAATTTGGATGGGGTGGGGTGTATGGAAATCAGAAGCACATTAGCCCCAAATGGAATGTGGGACTGAGTTCCCCACCCATGGGCTGTCACAACTGCACCTTCATGACCCCAAAGGTGACTGTGCTGGGAGCTGGGTAAGAGGGGTAGGCTGACCCTCTAAATGTACCACGCGGCCCTCAAGCTGGTGTAGCAGATCTCCAAACTCCCTTCGGAGCTCACTATGCACCAATCATCGGACCCAATGATGGGTGACAATTTCCTGTCTGCGCCCTCTCCTAGGGGGCAAGCCCCATCTCCTGAGGTGGTTCCACCCAAAGGAGGTGCAGGACCAGCAGACGAGGAGGTCCCAGGGTGGTTCCCAGATGTGCTGAAGCCTGGTTCCATGGCCAGATGAGGTGGGAGAGCTGGGACCGGCCTTCCCAAATGTGCTATGGTGTTGCAGTTTTAAAACATGTGGGTTAGTAATAGTCAACACAATCCAGGATTAGTTATAACAGCATGCATAGATATTCCCATTAACCCAAACACCAGATTTGGAACAGTTGCATAGCAAACAGAACACATGCATATATGGAACCACAGTGGCCATTACAATGGCATTCAGGTTGCACTGATAGCAACAGGCCACCAATGATAGTATTTCAACATGGAACATTAATAGAAACACATTTCAATATTTATTGAACAATAGGACATATGTCCCAACAGTAGGTTTGGTGTAAACATACCCATTGATCTGTGTATTTAGATTATTGTTGCAGATATGGTGAGGGGGAGAGAGAGATGTCAATTAACAACTTATATATCCTTGTAGTTCTCACAACTTTAATGATCATTGCTCTAATCATTATGGTACAGGTATTATTACAATACCCTATGGCCTTGGTTTGGCCAGTGTATGTGTGTAAACAGTATGTACTTCAACTGTCTTTTAGCTAAATTCTACATCTCTTACCTGGTATACCTGTGGAGGGAATGTTTGTTAACACTACCTGACTGTTTTCACACATATTCCCAGATTCCGAGTTAATATTATGCACATACCTTTCAATCTCTTAATGCACACACTCTGGTTAAAGATTGACAATATGGGAGTAGAAATAGGGACACATTTTGAATATTGCTTTCATAAACTTGGAGAGTTGCTAGAGTGACAGGTTTGTTTTCATATACATTTTCTGAAGGTTTTGAGGTCTGAAAATCACATGTATGTCATTATTTGCTGACTAAAATTCTGAGATCATCCCACTGATTTGCCAGGGAGACAGGGTGACAGGCAGAAACTATGAGACAATTATCTGGACAGTCTGAAGAAATGTATACAGTTGAGAGGTATGATTATGCATACAGCTTACTATCACTCCCAGGATTCAACCATGGCTGTGTCTGATAAAGATAAAGCAATTTAAGTTTCAGCAGAGTGTGCTGTTTGGATATTGCTGTCTATCATTTTAGTGTTTTCTGTCTAAGTCTCTCTCGGTTGTACAATCAGACCTTGTAATTACAACAGTCTTATACAGACATTCCTAAACATTTTTATTATGTAGCACAGTGTAGGTAACAGTGGTTAAAACAACATTACTATTCAGAGAATGCAACACTAAAAATTTCATACAATACCAGAGTAAACACAACCAGTCCAGGATTTAGAGCTTTATTGCCAGGCAGTTACAGTTTTATTTAAATACAACCTATATGGGACTATTACTGTCATATTGTCTGGTTTATTCAGCACAACCCATATACAAAACAGTTTTATACTGGCAGGTGACTTTCTACTACTTTTATATTTATTTGGTATGACTACTACAAGCAGGATTGTTACTCGCCAGCCTCACGACGCAGCCTTTGTAGCCTAGTCGCAAGGGCTTCCTGATTCACAGGCCACTCAGCTGCAGTTGTAAGGGAAATAGAGCAATATTTAGCCATACCTATCCATCATATACACAGGCTGGACATTATTAAACAGTTACTTGTATGAGTACTTACACACTGCTGGGACATCACCCTTCTGCCTTGATTCTTGGACCCACTGTCCAAGAGCTCCCTCTTCCTCCGTTTCAAGTCAGCATAGTGATGCCTGACCTGCTCACCAGTCTGAGGGATACTAGTGGCACTGGTGAGGTCATGGGTGAGATGGTCCCAGGCTTCCGCTTTATATTGGGAGCCATGGTACTGGCCCTGCAGCAGTCTGTTATCATGTTTTTTTACCAGGAGTCTTACCATGACTTTGAACTCCTGCATGCCCCAGTGCTGTGCATGGAAGCACATTCCCAGTTATGAGCTGCATTCCCACCTGTGAGGCTTAAATATGGCTGATTTCCCACCTTTTGCCATGATTGGACGGTTTTGAATATACTGAGATAAGCTATGGCCAAACCTGCTTAGCTAAGATTGGCATTGCTTAAGGGGGCAGGTTCAGCACTGCTTACCAATGGGCAAATCCATTTAGATGAGCTACTCATTGCTTAGCAGTCATATTTACACAATGCTTACACCTGGTAAGCAGAGCTGTGAAATGCTTAGCCTTGCTTGTTTTTTATTTTATAGACTATCTGCTGTATGGCATTGATTCATCATTCATTACATATTATAAATTTGTTTACTGTCCCTGACATCCTCCAATGTGCTTTCATTACATTTATTCATGTGTGACTATACTGTATGGGGCACTTGTTTTATATGGTGATTTCACAACTTTATTAAACTGATACCTCACATCTGGACATAGTGCAGTACTCTGGTTAACAAATATATGTTATTTAGTAGATAATACTATAAAATATTGTTTATGTGCTGTTTTCACATGTAAAATGCAAATTGGTTACAGTGGGGATTAAACTGTTGAATGGCTGTTCGCAAAGCACACACTCTAACCACTACACTATTGCAATACTACGTATGCTGGATGTCTCTTGCTATTTAACTTTTTGTGCTGTTTATGCTGGACTAAGCATATCTAAGCAATGGGCACACCAACACAGCAATGCTTAAACTTTATTGCAGTTATAAAAAAAAAAGTTTTGTTGTGTTATTTTATGTATACCCTTCAGAATATCCCTGCTAATGCTAAACTTGTAATTTTATTAGCTTTCTGCTTCGTGGGACATTTGTCCCTTTTGCCTTTGACCACTTTTGTTTTCCTGATGGGTTGGGGGTGTTATGAGCATTCTCACTCATTTTTAATTGCCAAAAGGCAATTCTGGAGTGCAGGGGTGTGTGTATTGTGAGAGTTCTGCTCTCAGACACACCTCCTGCACTCGTACACAACTCCATGTCCGTTTAACATCACAGGCAGTGTGCCTTCATGAATATGCAAGGCGTTCTGCCGTGCTGTACAGGAACAGTCCCTGCCATGCAGGAATAACTTATTCCTGCACGGCTGCTTGCTGAATCCCAGGGTGTGTCTCATGTTATGCTACAGTGTAACAATTTCAGGATGTCTGTATTTTAGAAGTAGTTGCAATTCATATTGCAAACAAACCTTTACAGCATATTTAGGAAGCTTCTTGCTCTTCTACTGTTTTGAATCAATAGTGTCATATCTTGACTCATTTATTATCTTATTAGAATATTCACCTGGCATGACTGAAATCTGAACAACAAAGTCTTCTTTACTGATTATTTAATAGCATTGTCATGTTGTTGTGTCGTTTGGCTTTTCCTGGTTAGGAGTCGCCACAGCGGAACTCCAGTCCGCTAATGATTGGCAGTGGATTTTTACATGCTGAGTTGCCAGCCCTGACGCACAACCTTCAATGAAGGTATGTCCCTTCATGCATGTCTCCGCAGAGAAGACGTTCTAGCTGAGAATCGAACAGGACAACATCTTGCTGTGAGGCGACAAAGCTACCACAGCACCACCACCGCATTTAATAGCATTGCCATAAAAATTAAAATAGTCATTTTCAATTAAAAACAGGCGATTAATACAAAGTTGACATAAATACTATTAGATTTAATGCACTGTAATGTAATGGCTTTCACTCCCTACAATTTTTTACACTTTCTTTCTTGCTTTTTTACTCTTTATTTCCTAGTCCTATCTTGGTAACTGCTGTAAACCTGCTTGGAATACTGACCTCTGAGATATTACTATTAATTGCAAATATATTTATGTGACCTATTTACTTTGCCATGAGCTTTCCTTTCTGCTACATGCTCCAGAAATGTTAAGAATGAAGCCTATTATTATTAATAATTGTATATAGTAAAACTCAATCAGCTGTCAGGTCTTTGTAGTGTGGTATGCAATTTTCATTTTCTAGTACAAAGATTGCCAAAATATGATTTGGAGATTTTTTAAATTTAATCGTATTTGCATTTGCGTGCTTTCAGTTTGATCAGAGAACTGTATCCCTAAATATACTTACAGTGAAGGCACCTTTCATTTTATGCAGCACAACAGCAATTGTGGACCTTGTCATTGTGGTGAGAGTAACACAAAGATTATTTTCTAAGATCAGAATATCTTGACATAAATAATGGATTATACATACTCCCCAAGATTCATCAAGCTCTGCACTGCGTGGAAGAATAGTGCAAGAGCTGATGGAGGCAATATGGCCGCCAAGAGATCCAGGAACAAGATCCCAGGACGTGCATGAGCGCTCCTGCACTATTCCTGCATGGACACAGCTTCTGTATGCTAATTACTCCATTTGCAGGTGAAAACCATGCAAATGAGGTGAATTAGTGATCCAGGAAGCTGACAGCCATCTGTGCAGGAGTAGTGTAACCTGCAGAAATGTATTTGGCTAATAACTGAGTACATTTCTGCAAACTACAAAACGGAGCCATGACAGCTCCAAATAAAGGGTGTATATAATGTGGAAGGCATGCCAATGGCCAAATATATGGCCATTGGCATGGAAAATAAGTTAAAAATAACAAAAAATAACTTTTATTTTTTTTGGCCGATTTCAGCCGTTTAAGTGTAGGGTAGCAGCATGCAAATGGGACTGGCCTGAAAATAAAAGATAAAACATTGAAAAAAGCTTTTTAGGCAAAAATCACAATTTTGCCATTATAGTCAATGGCAGGCAGAAGACAACAAGGCCAATGAATAATGATTGCTAAGGGGAAAGGCTCAGTGTTAGAATTGTAACTAGGCATTAGCAGTCAATTCTATGCAAATGAGGGGAATGATACTGAATCACAGATTTCCCCTCATAGCTAGCCAGCACCCAACCGTGTAGGTGCAGGAAAACCAAGATGCAAGCCTAAGAGTTAGCTGACATCATAGAGGGGTGTGTCAGGCATACTGTAAGCTTATTGGAGCTCTGTTGCTCAGGTTTGCCCTTAGCTTAGAAGAGCTAAGGAAGGGGGTGTGTCTGAAGCTGCCTAGCAGTGTTTATACTGCCTAAAAAAAATAAATAAATAAACCAGGAAATAGCAGCTCCATTCACATCTGAGCAATGTGTTTCTGCGGCATGCCTTGGGGCTTAAACAGGAAGGCAATGAGAAGGGAAAACAGCAGTAGGAAGGTAATCAAAGGAGAACTAGCATAGCTGGCAGGTGAAATTTATCAGAATCAGCCAATTACACAGGCAGCAGCCAAGCCCAGCACATTGCTATAAACTATGCAAACACCTTTCCCTCTGGTTTTTCCCACAAACTCTACACCACCAGTGTACACAAATGGGGAAATTTTACCTAACAAAAGCAACAAAATGATAGGGCTTGCTTTTGCTCTCATAAATCAACATGTGGAAAAGGCTGAGAGTGGAGAGGATGAGAATGCTGATAACCAACCCACAGTGAGGAAAAGGAGAACAGTGTACAGACCCAAGATAACCTATCAGGGGCTACATGAGCTGGAGATAGTGGAGCGCTATAGGGTGGACAGGGACCTCCTACAGCAAATTGTTGAGCTGTGCTGGCCACGCCAACTGGGGATATCATGGGGATCTCACAGGCATCAGCATCCAGGGTACCCCACCAGTTCCTAGATGCCATGTCAGCACATGCTGGTGAGCACATATATTTCTTCAACACCTGTGAGGCGTTGACCAACAATATGCGTCTCTTCCACTAAATAGCCGAATACCCTGAGGTAGAGGGTGCTATAGACTGCACACACATAAACATCAAAGCACCACCCAGTGAGCAGGGTAGAGTCTACATAAACTGCAAGGGCTTCCCCTCCATCAGCTGCCAGGTCATGTGCAATGCCTAGGGCATTATAATGAATGTGTGCACTGGCAGCCCTGGAAGCTATCACGACTCCCACATCTGGCATATGATGCAGCTGTACCAGAGATTTGCCAGTGGAGGCATCCCATATGGCCACCTAGTGGGGGATGCTGGTTAAGCACTGGAGGCGTGTCTGATGACACCCATTAGAAATGCACACACACCTGAACAATAACTCCATAATGCGGCACACTCACAAACCAGAATCATAATAGAGCATGTGTTTGTTGTGCTCAGGTCACGGTTCTGGTGCCTGGACATATCCGGTGGAGCCTTGCAGTACTCTCCAGCTACATGTACACAAATTTTCATTGTATGTGCCATGCTACACAATATGATCGTGCGGAAACAACTGCAGCAGGAACAGCATGGAGAAGGGCCACACAGCCCCCCACCATTGCCAAGACCAGCACAGGCACAGAGTGACTCAGAGGAGGAACAACTTGAGCCTGCCCCAGTAGGCAGAAGGAGCTATGCCCAGTATACCCAGGCCTTGGCAAAGAGGCAACGGATAGCACATACACTGACACAGTAGGAACCCTGGGAATGACACCTCACTCCAACTTGCACATACAGTAAAAGGGATGCCAAACATGACACTACCTGTGCTTAACCATGTATAGGGTATGTACTATGTGCATCCAACATAGTCTGCCCTCCAGCACCATTCTCAATACTGGCACAGCCACAAGGTAAGTTATGCTCACTATCAATTGCTGAATGGAGTAGTATCTTCTGCTACCTGTATGTATGGTATGGATGTGAACATGTTAGGGAATTGGGTGGCTGAATGGGATGGCAGCAGATAGTCAACACCTATATCGGCAGCATGAAATCCTTAACAAATACTCATGTCAACATAGTAGGCAGTACTAGACAAGGTGACAAAACCCACTGCAGGATATGTGGTGGGCCAAATATGTGTCCATAGGACACACACATGCATGTCAGTGAGGCTCACATACCCAACAATAGTCTCAGCCAGCAGGACAGGTATAGACAAACACAAAGAAAGGCTGTGACAAGGCCCCTGATTGATGGCTATGGAGAACAGCCCCTCTCCAGATCTACACAGACAGATTACAACAGGTCAGGCAGTGGGATGTTAGTACTGAAGGGTAAGAAGTCTGAAACTGAGATGTAGGTCAATAAAACCTAAGAACTGTAGTACATTGATATACCTCTAGTCTGCATGATAGGTTTGAATACAAAATGAAATGGAGTACCTGAAATACCAGTACATTCATAGCAAATGTTTACAGTTGTCAGGTGTGCCCCCCCCCACAATCCTATGCAGAAATGTAGTAACATGTATGTGTAGGTATAATAACAGTGGAGCACAGATTACCTGGGCTGGCCAAAGTAGCAGGATAGATTGTAGCATGTGTACAATATGCAGGGCTCTGTGTGTTAGGTTGTTGTGTGCTGTATATTGTGTGAAAGTAGTTAGCATGTAGGTATGGAGGGTTGTGTCCTGGTGGCCAATGGCCAGTACTGTTGATGACAGGGCCAAGTTTTCACAACTGCAGTGTCAAACACAATGCATATCAGCAAGACACAATCCAGCAGTAATCCATACTAATTGTTTGGATGTAATATCTGTCACCATCTGAAAGATGGACATGTCAGGAATGTGAGTCCAAACTTACAAACAGTACACAGGTGGAAGTACCCTAGACAGAGAGTGTATAAAATGTTACTGTCAAATGGACACACCTTTGATATGGTACATACAGGGTAGCAGCACATTACTTGGCTGTGTAATATGGGATACTGATATCATCTGGCCAAACACTGGCAGACCACAAAAAGCACAGGTATGAAGTACTGAAAAACTGCTGATGTCCCTGCAATGCCAGCATAAGTGGAATGCCTTATGTATATCTGTGAGTCAGCTGCAAGTAGCTTCCATTCCACACATGTACCCAGCTCATCCCACCATCAGCCACAAGGACCTCACAGGTCTTATCCCCGCTGTTGGGAATGAGTACAATATGACCTCCACCTCTGTATGGAATAGCCACAGAATGCAGCATGCTGAAGAGATGTCCCATGCCAGTGTATCCCTAGCTGTAAGCAGCACCTTACCAGCATCCACACCAATGAATCAATAAGGACAGAAACTATTGACATTAACACTTTGCACACCTATCCTGTCACCCCAAGGGAATATAATGGCTTGCAGCCTAGGACTGTAGGAGTGACACAATCCACCGGCCTGCTACAGATGGCCTGCATCACTACCAAATGACCTACAGTCCTCTGTCAAAGGCCTGTGTCTCACCCATACTGCCAATGTATGTTATCTCATGGACTCCCAAATAACAACATAACACAGTCCACAGAACACAAATGCAAGGCTATGTCGACAAATCCCAGTAGCATGTCCACCATGTCCTACTGCATGAACAGTGGACCAATCCCTAAATACTGCTGGGATGAAGTGATAACTATACAGATACTTTTCAGATAACGTTTGCATAATGTTTGGAAGAGGATATAATAATGGGGGGGGGGGTTAGAAGCATGGACACCATGGAGTGTGTGAAGTCTGAAACCTAGATGTGTGCACATACTATCCCTGCCTGCAAACACAGGAGTGGGAGGCTATAAAATCTGCTCATAAACCACAATGTGAAAGGGGTAATGACCAGAAATATGAGCCCTGCCTCTGGGTAACCTGTGTGAATCTGTACAGCTGTGGGGTATGGCCACAGCAGGATATGGCCATACTGTCACATTGATGGATGTACAAGTACGGGATCCTCAGCCACCACAGTAGCAAGGTGTTAAACCATTTGCACTTTCCCATAAGCAAGTGTCTGCAGCTCCCCCTCCAGAATGACATGATTGTGCAAGAATATGTAGGCTGCGGACCACAATACTGGACACAGCTTCATTCATCTTGTGTTCCCCAGGAAATTACTACAAACAAATATGTATACCTGTCAGTAGTTGATGACATAAAACATCACAGTGTAAAACAGTATATATGTCTGAATGTCTCTGCTAACACCAAAACCATGTAGCAGAAGCAGCACAGACTAGCTAGTGGTAGGTGTAGAAGACAAATGCCTGCACTGGAGTACAACCTACCGGGAATGGATTCACAAATCCAATACAGAAGGTCATACTGGGCATGCTCCCACACTTAGTGAAACAAAGCCCATGTCTGACAACAAAATACTGAAAGGTCATACTGGGCTTGCTCCCATACTTACAGAAATGAAGCACATGTCTGGCAACAACAGTTAACTATACATATCTGTCAGTCACAGATGTTTGTCCACCCTCTCCACTGCACACCAGTCATGCTTTGAACACACATTGGTAGGAATGCATGTATATATCCAAGGACAACATACTATAATAGGCCAAATATACAGATATATAGATGTGAAGAAGAGAGTTACAGGCAGTGATAAAGAGCTTCCCGTCATTAGGCCTGTCCTACCCAGCACACATCCAGTTGGCCAATACCACATGATGTGCAAATGTCTATCATTGTAGGCATTTGCTTTGGTATCCCTCTGTACTATAGTGCCTGTGGTGCTTGTGATAATTGTGTGACATGACTGTACAAGTCATTCTTCATCTAGCAGTTGTATACATGTTCCTGTTAAATGTAAACTTGTGTGTGACTGAGTGTTGTGTGTGTGCTTCCAGACAAATGGTTTATGGCCCATTCACACACACTGGACTCCTCATTGTCCTACGTTGACAAACCTATTTATGTCATTCACCTTGAAATATACTTTTGGAGAAAGGTTAGCCCTATAAGTTCTGTGTGATGTAACTGCATAATGCTGTAGTGTAATGTACTAGTTAGGTAGGAGTTCTAATCCCAGACATGGTACCTGTGAGACTGTGTATGTGTGTGTGTGTTTGTTTGTTTGTGTGTGTGTGTAGGGATCAATGGTTTTGAGGCTTTTCACAGTCACTACACTGTCAATTGCTCTACTTTGGCAAGCCTGCTGATGTCATTCACCTTGAAATACACCTTTGAGGAATCGCTAGCCCTATGAGCTCTGTGGTGTGTGCTATTACTGTGTAATGCTGTACTAGTTAAGTAGGAGTTCTAATCCAAGACATGGCAACTGTGAGACTGTGTGTGTGTGTGTGTGTGTGTGTGTGTGTGTGTGTGTGTGTGTGTGTGTGTGTGTGTGTGTGTAGCGATCAATGCTTTTGAAGGCTAGTCATAATCACTACACTGTCCATTGCCCTACTTTGGAAAGCCTGCTGATGTCATTCACCTTGATATACACCTTTGGGGAAGGGCTAGCCCTATAAACTCCTTGGTGTGTGTTATAACTGCTTAATGTTATAGTGTGCTATATTAGTTAGGTAGGGGTTCTAATCCCAAACTTGGCAACTGCGAGATTCACATGTGTGTTTGTTGTTTTTGTAGGGATCAATGCTTTTGAGGCCAGTCACAGTCACTACACTGTCCATTGCCCTACTTTGGCAAGCCTGCTGATGTCATTCACCTCCTTGAAATACACCTTTGGGGAAGGAGCTGTGCTATAAGCTCCGTGGCACATGTTATAACTGCATAATAATATAATGTGATGTACAAGTTAGGTAAGAGTTCTAATCCCAAACATGGCAACTGTAAGACTGTTGTGTTTGTTTGTGTGTGTGTGTGTGTGTGTGTGTGTGTGTGTGTGTGTGTGGGGATCAATGCTTTTGAGGCCAGTCACTACACTGTCCATTGCCCTACTTTGGCAAGCCTGCTGATGTCACTCACCTTGAAATACGCCTTTTGGGAAGGAGTAGCCCGATAAGCTCCATGGTGCATGCTATAACTGTGGAATGCTATGTGTGGTGTAGGAGTTCTTATCCCAAACATGGCAACTGTGTGTGTGTGTGTGTGTGTGTGTGTGTGTGTGTGTGTGTGTGTGTGTGTGTGTGTGTGTGTGTGTGTGTGTGTGTGTGTGTGTGTGTGTGTGTGTGTGTGTGTGTTTGTGCGTGGGTGTGTAGGGATCAATGCTTTTGAGGTCATTCACAGTCACTACACTTTCCACTGTCCTACTTTGGCAAGCCTGCCAATGTCATTCACCTTGAAATACACCTTTGAAGAAAGACTATCCATATAAGCTCCGTGACATTTGCTGTAACTGCGTAATGCTATAGTGTGATGCACTAATTAGGTAGGAGTTCTAATCGCAAACATGGCAACTGTGAAACTCTGTGTGTGTGTGTGTGTGTGTGTGTGTGTGTGTGTGTGTGTGTGTGTGTGTGTGTGTGTGTGTGTGTGTGTGTAGGGATCAATGCTTTTGAGGCCATTCACAGTCACTACACTTTCCATCTTTGGCAAGCCTGCTGATGTCATTCACCTTGAAATTCACCTTTGGGGAAAGACTAACCCTAAAAGCTCTGTGGCGCATGCAATAAATGCAGTACACTATAATAGCAATACATAGCTAGGTAGGGGTCTGAATCTCAGTGCTGTCAAGTG
>NC_056741.1:1706430482-1706442982 GCF_019279795.1 Protopterus annectens | reverse complement strand
CTGGTGTCATTCTAAGGGGATCCAGTATCTGCCTGCTTGGGATGACATGATCGACAAACCACAATGCTTTGCCAAAGATGGGCTGCACCTGTCACCCCTGGGATTTCGAATACTGGCTAAGGCTCTAGCCACCCCTATAGTGCCTTTTTTTAGGCAAGGTTCAAATGACAAATTCACCACCATAACAGGTACAAGCAAGAAAAATCTGAGGGTATTGCTACTCAATGCTAGAAGTCTAAACCTCAAAATGCACTCCCTTGAGGCACTCCTTAAAATGGAAAACAACGACATCTGTGCAGTGACAGAGACCTGGTTCAAGGCTCCAGAGAGTACCCCTGCATTACCAGGCTATAATTCATTTCACACCTTTTGGTCACCTAAGCTGGACCGAAACACTAAAGGTGGAGGCGTGTCCATATTCATTAAGGATATCCACACTTCCAGGCCAGTTGCTCAGATAATGCAGCCGAGATTATCCAAGTGCAACTAACTCTGGGCAAGACCACAATCCAAATTGTAGCTTGCTACAGATCCCCTACCATGCCCCAGGATTCCCACTCCTCATTTCTTGATACACTGGAAAATATTAGGGTACAACCTAACACCCTAATAATGGGCGATTTCAACTACCCCACTATTAACTGGGAAAACTACTCATGTACCAACTCTTGTGCTCAACATTTTTTGGAATTCATAAATTCCAATGCCTTGGATCAACTTATCCACACCCCCACCAGGGGCAACAATATCCTAGACCTGGTTATTACCAACATGGGCAACCAGTGCTCCACACCAGTGGTCAATTCTGCATTGGTCAGATCCAACCACAAGGTAATCACCCTAGACATCCACATCCCTCCCCCACCCCCCCATTAGGGAAACCACAGTAAAAAATTTCTACAAAGTCAACATCACACTTCTTAAGACAGAAGTGGCAAACTTCACAACACCCATGCTGACGGACAATAGATGTATGACTGCTGAATCCTACACAAATGCACTTTATAAGCACTTACACAAGTGCATGGATCATGCAATCCCTAACAGAACCAATATGCTATCTTCCAAAAAAAGGAAGCCAATCTGGTGGTCCCCTGCCATAAACAAACTCTGCAACAAAAGAAAGAAACTATTGCAAAAAAGAGTAAAATCCCATGATTGGAGAAACTCCCTGGTCAGCCTCAGTAAGAAGCTGAGATCCCTCATAAAATCCTCCAAAGCTAGTTACGAAAACAAAATTGCCACTGACTCTAAAGACAACCACAAAGCATTCTATAGCTATGTCAAGAATCTGAATGGCAACACTCAGATCTGCTCTGAGTTACTGCACAATGGCACTAAATATATAGAACCAAATGATATTGCCAACATCCTGGCAGATAGCTTCGGTGCTACCTTTACCCCCCCTGTCATCCCCTAAAGGGCCAATCTCTATCCCAGAAGAATACAAACTTCCTGTAATCACGGCTGCACAGGTAAAAAATGCACTCTACAAAGCCAAGAACACAGCATCCATGGGACCTGACAACATCCCAGGCTGTGTTCTACATAAACTACAGAACAAACTGGCACCCCACCTAAGTACCATGTTCAATCATAGCCTCACCTCAGGCTATGTGCCCACTGAATGGTGCACAGCAATGATTATCCCACTTCACAAAGGGGGAGCCAACATGGACCCTGGAAACTACCGCCCCATTAGGCTGATGAGCCTGGTCTGCAAGGCTATGGAATGTATCATCATGGAACTTATACACAATGACATTGGTAATCTCCAAACTCAGGACCCCACCCAGTTCGGGTTTGTAAAAGGCAGATCATGTCTCCTAAACCTGAAAGACTTCTTTGAAGCAGTCACCAAAGCCGTAGACAAGGGTAAGGTGGTTCACACAGCCTATCTAGATCTCACCAAGGCTTTCAACACCATCTCCCACTCTGGAATTAAAGATAAACTCACTAAACTAGGTATAAATCCCTATGTCACAAGATGGGTTGCCAACTGGCTCACTGACAAAACCCACACTGTGAAAGTAGCATACTCCAAATCCAACTTCAGACTAGTGACAAGTGAAGTACCACAGGGTTCAGTCCTGCATCCTCTCCTGTTTGGTATCTACTTGTCTGAAGTACAGGTTAACACATAAGGTCTTTGGCTAATGAAGTTCGCAGATGACTGCAAACTCTGAGCCATAATCAAAACTCCAAAAGATGTGGACATCCTACAAAAGGGCCTCACTGAGACAGATGCCTGGTGTCAAATCCATGGCCTCAAGCTCAATGCCAAAAAGTGCATTGTCATCCTTTTTGGTAAAAACTCTGTACCCATGAACTACCACATAGGTGGTAGTCTACTTAACACCGAAACTGTGATAAGATACCTTGGGACACAGGTGGACAGTAGTCTCTCTTTTGATAATCACATCACCACAGTAGTCAGGAAATCCTTCTACGTGGCACACCTCATCACAAAAGGATTCTCATCCAGGAAAAAAAGAGGTCATTGTTCCCCTCTACTCGTCATTCATTAGACCCATTATAGAGTACAATGCGCCTTTTGGTATGTACCTCACAAGACATCTACAACAACTGGAAAGGCCACAGAAATACCTCACAAAGAGGATTACCAGCCTCAAACAGATGCCCTATGCAAACTGTCTCAAAAACTGCAGCTTTATTCTGTCACATATCGCCTACTCAGACACGATCTCTGCCTAACATACAAAGCTCTGTCAAACCCAGAGCTTTTGGACATGCTCCACTAAAAGAAATCCCAATCCCTATGAGCTACATGCACTAGGGACCTAAACCTTGTCACCACAATAAACAGAACATGCTGGAGGGATAGACTCCTGTCTTAGAAACTTCCCGTACTCTGGAACAAACTACCTATCTATATCAAACAAAGCACTCATTAGTACTCTTCAAGAAAAATCTTGATGATTGGATGGGAGACAGGAAATTCACCCCGGGGATCACTTCTGTGGCTCTGCTTGACAGTGTTACAGGAAAATAATTTTCTTGGGTGGCGAAAGCCAGGGTACCTTTTGACTAGACTTATATAGGCCCTAGAGGCAATAGCCTAGTACCTACCTATGAATCGATAGATAGATAGATAGATAGATAGATAGATAGATCTATATATGACCATATATATAATGCAATATACAGATGTATATTAATACATATATATGAATATATATGTGTATGTACATGTACACACACACACACACACACACACACACACACATATATATATATATATATATATATATATATATATATATATATATATATATATATATATATATATATATATATATATTTCCATATCCTTATGTGTAAACATGACTGTTGTATATACCTGCCCAGATGTATCACACCATATTTATCTAAGTGTATATTTAGATATAACAACATATGTGATTCAACAGTAGTGTCACTAACAAGTACTACACAATTGTAGAAGTCATAGCAGTTGTTCATTAGTATTCAGTATGTGTACTGACAGATATATTTGAAAAAACAACAACTGTATTCACAGCTGTGATGGCTTAGTGGTTAACTACTGTGACTGTAGCGTACAGGCTCCTGGGTTCAAGACCTGCAAGGGCTGTTTATTTTGTTGGTGAGCAGAACAAGGGCTGTTGGCTACAGAATGTTTAAGGCAGTTTTGAGCAGCTTTAAGTGGGTCTGTGTGGGTTTGTGCAATGGTAAGCACTGCTAACGTATGGTTAAACAAAAAAATGTGATCAGCTTTGCTTACCAGTGTGCGAATCTGCTTAGCATTCATACTGCAGCAATGCTGAAACCTGCTAAGCATGGCTCAGCCCTGCTAACCAGTGCTCACATTCCAGTTTGATAAAATAGCAGGGTAATGACATCTCTAATACTTTTTTTTTTAATTCCATGTATATAACATGCATCTATGTGCTGTCATTACAGTAGCAAAGGGTGTGAGTCTACTGTCTGGGACACCTGGGTATATATAGCTTGTACAACACTCTGTTCCACTTGAATGTGTTTCATACATGGGTAGTATACCAGGTTATATGCAGTCACACTGGCATGTAATGTATCAGTACGTTACTACTGTTGACAGTGCATTCCCAAGTAAGAGTAGATTGCAGATTGTAGTCCTGGAACCAAACACCCGTGCATGCAAAAATGGACTCTGAGTCCTGACCATTGTGTTCTTGGTGTGTGAGCTGTGTGTCATTAAGTATTTGATACTGTGTGTATAGGACATGTCATTGAGGACTGCTGTCACGTAGTAATGGCATACCTATCAGTGTCAGACATATGTTGACGCAGTCATCCTACTGCATAACCAGTTGGCTAGCTGATGTCTGTCTGTCCTCTGTACAGATGTGTAGATTTTGGGACACCATCTTGGCTGCATACAGGCAATATATGCTTGAGTAACACTGACATGTCTGCTCAGCTGTGTTATGAATGCCACAGCTAGGTATCCTCAGCCTGTACGCACCACATGCCATGGATACCTCAACTACACTACCACAGTCAGCAGAACATGCTTGGGTACAGGTCTCCAAGACAGACACTGACTATGTTATGTAATACATGTTGCATACATGTCAACTGGAGCACCTTACTGGCCCTATGCAAGAGGCAACCAGATGACTGGATGTTGCATGTAACTCTTACCCTGAGGATCACCCCTGTGGTGTCTGTTGATAGATGGCCTGCTGGCACATGGCAGGTGGCAGGATACCATTGTACACACATCCCCTACACTTCCCATCTGTCCATAGACAATAGCCTGGTACACACCTGTAAACACCTGCACCAATGGAAGCCAGTACTGACAAATGTGTACTTGTGCATTACTGAGAATAACAGTGTCTGTGTGTTTGTAGACCTGTAGTTGATAATACCCTGAGGCCCTTCACACCCACCGCACCCCCAATTGTCATAGTTAAATGTGGCTGCTGCTGTGCCGGACATTACATGTATCTTGTTACACTCTTCACCCTAAGGGCTACCTGGGGCTTGCAGTACCAGCACAACACTGTTGTACAAATGGGTTGATAGACTTGGCATACCCTCTGAGTTCTGGCAAGTGTGTGTATGTGTGCATGTGTGTATATTTGTAGGATACAGAATGCTAAGGACACATTCTCCTAATACAATATGCCTTGCCACACAGTATTAGGTATAGTGATCGTGCTGACTGTAGGAGAGCCATGACAATGCATCACCCTACTATCCCTGTGGCATATGCATTAGATGCATATCCCTGTAGTAGCACTCTTCGGATAGACAAGGGGTTGCATTGCAGTCCTGGTCAATGTGTGATGGTGGGTATGTCAGAGTATCGTCATGAGTTTCAGTGAATACAATATCCACTGTTGAGTGTGGGTGCTGGGTATACTGTCTTTACACCATGGTACCCCCAGTACATGTCCCATGTCCATTGTATGGGGACCACTGTTACCATCACCCATACAGGTAACTGATAACACTATCCAACCCAGTTACGCATGTGCTGTGTGGAACTTATCTGTAACAGAATGGGAACACTGACAAGGTAGTTAGCACTGATAAGTCCAGGTCTCACAGATGTGTGTATGACTGTTATGTGTTTGTTAATGTGTATATGACAGTATGTCACACTATGTATTGTCCATAAACAACCAGTATATCCCCCATTACCATACTATACAGGCCTGGGGATGTTCATCACGTAACATGTAACCTGGAACACACCTCAACCTAAAAGCTGTGTGGTGTGTGCAATTAAGGCCACACACATCAGTAGCACTACATACCTGGGTAGGGGTTCTAGTCCCAGTGTTACCAAGTAAGAGTGTGTGTGTATGTGAAGGAATCTACTTCCCTTTACAGAATATGCATGTCCCAAAAGGTCATCTGTCCGAGAACTGCCTGGCACATGCTAACATTTCACAGGCATCATTCTGTGGAAATATATTTCATCACAACTAGTGGTAGATGCGTAAATGTTTAGATGTGTAAATGTTCTCTTCCCCACTGTATATATGTACAGCGATACTGGGGTTGGTATATATAGCTGGGTGTGACTCTTGTGGACACAGCCACCATTATTGCAGTTACTGTTGAGTGTATCTCCCCACTTAGCTGGCAGTAATACTGTACAGTTCATGTTAACAGGTTAAGTAGTTGTCTATCACACTATCTGTGGTTCTACAGCACCTCACACCCTCCAAAGGGTAGGGCTGTGTCACCAACACCAGCATACCTATGTTTACCGAGTTGAGGGTTTCACTACATTGGGGAAGAGGACATATACCTTGCCAGTACCATTGTCAATGACATTAAACTAGCAAACTGCTTATTTCCCAATGTGTTGTTGTGCCTATTCTGTCTTGGTGGAATTACATAGGCTAAAATGGGTTCCTTGCACAGGTACATACATCCATGTGCAGTATTCTCTGCATATTGCATCAACACCAAAGCCTCTGTGTGTGTTATACACAAACATCTGGTGTGCACCACCCAGTACACTTACCATTGTCCACTGTAGAAAGGTTGCTGACATCAGCCACCATGCACTTACCTGTATACACCCCCAGTCCTATCAGCCATGTGGCACATGCATTAACTGTTATACAGACCTGTGACGTGCGTTCACCTGTATGCAGGATATGGCACAGTCAAGGTGTCACCACAGTGCCATACCCCTTGTAGGATACAACAACAGACCATCATCCTGCTGACCCAAGGACACCTACAACCCAAACTGAATACGTTATGGAGACCACAGTCACTCGGTGTTAATAAAAGTTATAATATATCATGGCTGGACAGCTACACTACACTTCCTGACATGTAAGCATTAAACTTTCCTACTGACAACATGTTACACAGCATTACATTGGTACACCATAGTACAGACACCCTGTGCATCAGAACCATATTAGCCTGTCCCTGCATTGATGTAATGGATGACAGGGATGTGGCACAGGTATCATCATATGCACAGGGTGTGTTTTTGGTTTGCCAGAGACCTAAGCTGAGCCATACGTTTGACACCATGTGTGTGAGTGAGGAGGTTTAATTATTAATTGGGCTGTTGTGATGTGGTGTGTGTAGGTATGGGGTTGCCCTAGCTGCGTTGGTAATGTGTGTGTGTGTGTGTGTGTGTGTGTGTGTGTGTGTGTGTGTGTGTGTGTGTGTGTGTGTGTGTGTGTGTATATGCACACAGTTCTGTCATGTGGCTGCCCTATACAGAGGTTTGTTGGTCAGCTGCAGACCGTACCTGGCAGGGTGTGCAGTTCACCATCTTTGGCCATGGACATGAGAACTGTGCCTGCCAGGGGTTCCATGGGCACCACAAGGTACAAGCCACAATATGGTACTCTCCCCTGATGATGAAATATGTCCACTGGATCTGGGTCCCTCTTGGGACTGGCCAGGGCCACGTACATATGGCCTGCTGTGGTGTAGTGTGGACAGCGCCCCTCCCTGCAGTGCTGGGGCTGGTATTGCCGCTACAGTAGTGGCTCTGTGTTCTGGCATGTCCACGTCAACCTCCAGCTGTTGGTGTTGCTGGCCTATACCCACATGGCCGTCGCACCACTCCCACCATATGCTCGAGCACAGACATTCCACGGTCAAAGATTCCCACCATCTCACCCAACCATCTATCCATGACCTCTGAAAAATAACAGAGGGCACCTGCAAGATCATGGATGTTGTCAGTAACAGCTGAATTAGTAGCCCTCTGCAGCCTCAGAGCCTGTCTGGTGTACAGTTCCATATGTGCCTCCGCAGCCATGATGGCCTGAAACATGCATCTGATGGCACCTGATGTGGCACTTCTGCCAGGGTCATGATGAACAGCAGCCATCCGATGAGCACCCCTGTACGTCTGCCTATGTGGTACCCCACCAGACATCTGGCTATAGCTGCTGTGTCCAGACTCACATGCCATAGATACCACACTGTCCTGTCCCATGCCACCAACCACCAACTGTCCCTCAGCTATGGCCACTGGTGATGAGGTATGTACAGGCAATGTGACTGTGTGTGGAGATGGGGTAGATAACAGTGGGATGTCAAATGATGACACAACTTCAGCATCTGACAACCCCGCCTGTGCCTCAACACACCTATCATCATTTTCAGTGTTTGTATGGACACCAACATCAGATTGCCTGCAGGAGGGACCCTGACCCCCCTCGCCACCTGTGAGGGGAAAACAAGAAACACACTTTAAGACCTGTATGTCATTGCTTAACAGTACACACACACGCACACACACACACACACACACACACACACACACACACACACACACACACACACACACACACACACACACACACACAAACACATACACAAAGCTATGGCTTTTTTCTTCTGTCAGGAATGTCTCCCTCAGTAGTCTGCCCTTATGTATTCATTTCTTAAGACCTGTATGTCATTGCTTAACAATACACACACACACACACACACACACACACACAAACACATACACAAAGCTATGGCTTTTTTCTTCTGTCAGGAATGTCTCCCTCAGTAGTCTGCCCTTATGTGTTCATTTCTTAAGACCTGTATGTCATTGCTTAACAATACACACACAGACACACACACACAGACACACACACACAGACACACACACACACACACACACACACACACACACACACACACACACACACACACACACACACACACACACACATCCTGACATTCCACCATATTACTTACCTGTCCCTGAGTTTACGGAATGTCCCTATTTTTTTCTCTTATTTTTCCCATCCTGCATCAGTGACCTGTGACTCCATTAACTCTTTAACTTGATTAGAGTCATTTTTTCAAAGACTCACTTATGTTATTAAGTGTTCACCCTGGTTTTGTCCACACATCTTGAGCATGCCCCCCCCCCCCCGTATGTTATGGGCTACTACAGTCAGTCAATAATGTCACACACTAGAGATTTATACTTAACTATTGTTCAGTAGATGCAAGATCTGTTGCTCTATTAACTTTTTATGTGGACTACAGTAATATTTGGAAACTCTCTGGTGTTGTCTAGTAATTTCCCAATGCATCTTTATTGCTGCATAATTGGGTATTCTTTCACCTTTCTGTTCATTACAATTAAAAAAGTATCCCTGGTGTCTAGTTTTCCCTCCCAATGCATCTTTCATGCTGCAGACTTTATTATTCTATCAGCTCCATGGCTTGTAAGATGTGTGCAGATTACATTTCAGAAAAGTATGTCCATGTCCAACTACTGCACAATTTCTAAAGGAAGTTGAAAGGTATGAAAAACCCCACACTCACACATGTGCATACATGGACACACACACAAACACATACACACACACATACACACATTCTACTTACATCAACCTCCCTCCATTCCATCAGATAGCATTTATAGACAACGTCACCCCCCCACACACACACACAGACACACACACATACGCACACACTTACAGGTGAGGTTACACAAAGCTATTACACACATACCTCTCATTACCCATTTGTCAACATGCATGACATATGGCACTCAACAGCATGCAGTGCAGCTATAGTCAATCCCTATTACCAACATTATGCATCTGTGTGATGTATGGGTTGTGTTAGTAGGTGATGCCCCTTCCCCTGGAACACACTGCACCCATGTACACAGTATTGCTGTGCACCTGTTCGGCACCCTGGCATATACTGTGCACCATACCTCACAGGGTACACACCATTGCTGAATGTGTATATGTGTGTCAGTTATGTTTGCTCTGCTGGTCACAGCCCCTGTGTGTTTGTCTGACACATACCTGGGATGATATGTGGACAGATGTCATTTTTGAATCCCTGATGTCTGATTTACAGATCTCATAATCAGCAGTGCATGTATGGCCAATAAAATACAATTACACTGACAACCTTCAAACCTTACCATGGCTATGGGGAGTGTACACACCCTTATTGATATGGCACCCTCTTCCCTGATATGCCATGGGGCCATATTACTGCATATATTAACATTACACAAACCTAATATGTGATATATGACCTGTGCAATCAAATGCAGTATCAAACAAATGTGTTAGTTGTGCAGATGCTGATCGAGATGCATACAATTTGTGGGTGCATATATGTGCACACCCTTATCATGATGGTTTGTTGCACCAACTGTTATGTGTACTACAGCAGTCACTATTCCTGGAAGGGGTATACTAGCATGGGATATCTGCATTTGCCAGTATTTGGTCACTCTGCCCTACAAATGTCCCCCAACTCTGCGTGATTGCTAGGTCAACTCATGCACTGCCCTTGGAGGTTACACAGTGCTGCCACTATTGCTGTGGAGTCAGGGTTATGTCTGCCACAATTTATGACCTTGACTTTGTGCAGATACAGCCATTCTTAGCAAGCTTTGGATCTCTGCTTTAGTGCACTGTTGTGTTTCAGGATGACACTCCCTCCCCATCCTCAGCCTTTTTGCAGATGGTTGACAACTATGGCCTACACATGTGTGTTATTTTGCAGTGTCCCAAACTCTGAACACCATGTGTACCAGCCTAGTCCCTGCTAATGTATGGCAAACATACAGGTGTACACTGGCACCAGCAAGGTACAGATGAGGATGGTGGACCTGAGGTGGGGTGAGGTGTTGGTTGTGCAGCACATGTATCTTAATTGATACTGTCTATAGGCTTCCAACTTGGTCTTTGTACACCAGTACACATTGCAACGCATGCCTTTGGGGGACTTTTGCTGTTATGCATACTCTACCTGTAAAGAGCCCTGGCTGATGTTTCCTGTGGTACAACTGTCCCATCTGATTATCCTAACCCATGGGTCGCACTTATGCAGAGTCCAGGC
Source organism: Protopterus annectens (assembly GCF_019279795.1). Classification (NCBI taxonomy): domain Eukaryota; kingdom Metazoa; phylum Chordata; order Ceratodontiformes; family Protopteridae; genus Protopterus; species Protopterus annectens. Next base: position 1,706,432,146 of record NC_056741.1, on the reverse strand, counting down.
AATTGCCAACACAGGTACTGCACAGCCAGGAGTCTATATTAGATGCACAAAAAGACTTTAGCGTGAACGCTCACATGAGTAAAAATGTCGGGAATCGAAACCGTGATTGTGGGGTCATTTTACAGTGAGGAGTGGGATATTTGTCCTTTCCTCACTGTAGTGCAACCTTGGAGTTAGAATATATATTTAGTGGCAGTGGGGTGGGGGGCACAGCCCCCCCATAATAGCAACCTCGATTACCAAAATTTTAGCTCATGTGAGCGTTCGTGGTAAAGTCTTTTCGAGTTTATAATATAGACCCCACAGCCAGTACTTGCTAAACATTCCTGCAACTCCCTCAGTGTTGTGCCATGATACGAGGCAGCCCGCATGACCAGTTTGCAACATGTGTTGTCATCTGTCGTGGATGGCCATCTGTTTATTTTCTACATTAATCCTGTCCTATATATGCTCGCCACATACATGACTGTCTGCACAGTTTGCCATGGTATATGTCCAATGTCTTTGTGCTACCTAATGGGTATGGGATCCAGTCCATGGCTTGTAAGATGTGTACAAGCCACGGCTTCCTCTGTTGCAGGTACATGGGCACATTTGATGGCCAAACGTCTTGGACAGCAGACCATTTCCTGGTGTGACATTGAGAACCTGTACTTTCTGGAAGGTCCATACTCATGAAGAGTGCATGCTGTCAGTACCTCAGAAGCTGCTTCCACAATATATTATTTGGAGTGTATGCACACATATGCTTCCAATGTTTGTAAAGTTATGTATTCCCCATTCTTGCTGTCTTAACATAGGGTTCCATATTACACATTCATTGCTCATGTTAAGACCACATTACAGGTTGTAAGGGTTGTGGAATGCAGTATTGTGATATGCCGTAATGTAGATCTGTAACAGTTGCCATTGTAATAGTGGTATATACGCTGTTGTAGCACTGTATAATGGTGATGTTTCAGACATGTTCCTACTGTAGGCCATTTGTCCCACCATTATGTTCATCTCTGTGCACACACCTTGAAATGACAGGTTGTTAGTTATATTGCAGGACTCTTACATACCCTTCAGATATGTCACCATGGTGACCACTGTGATGCAGCGCAGTTAACAGCAACAATAAGTGAACATGTACAGCATGCATTATGGGTAGGTGTGTTAAATGTGTGCATGGAATATACCATGGCCATAACATGTTTGCTGTATTGAGAAACCTGAACAAACACCATACTCACCAGCTACAGGTTGCTGCCCTGGAGGTATACCAGAGGGACCTACATAGTTGTGTGAGAGATGTGATGTCAGTAGCCACACCTGTGGCATTGGTACAGGGTAGGAGCAGCATTACAGTACATCAACAGTACAAACCCATAATACTACAGATTATGCACATCTTTAGTACTGCAACTCAGTAACAGACTATATATATTTCATCTCACATATGCATGATTAAACTCTACAGATGCAGATGGATATGCAACAATGGTCTACTGATGTTCCCTGTGGCCTTACCTACACGATCCTCAGACATTGTGTGGGCAGCACCCACCTCCACTATGCTCTCTGCCGGGTCTTGTGTTTGTGGGTGGGCAGGTGCCCCGAGGCTGGGGAGGAGCTCCTCAGCATGTTTCAGGGGGGGCTGGATGGCATGACACCCCCCCCAG
>NC_056741.1:1706350482-1706425482 GCF_019279795.1 Protopterus annectens | reverse complement strand
GCCAGTGGCACTGGTGAGGTCATGGGCAAGATGGTCCCAGGCTTCCGCTTTATATTGGGAACCCTGGTACGGGCCCTGCAAAAGTCTCTCTTCATGGTCTTTTACCAGGAGTCCTGCCATGACCTTGGACTCCCGGATGCCACAGAGCTGTGATCGGAAGTGCAATCCTTCCCGACATCAGCTATTGTGCCTACAGGAGGAAGCTGCAACCAGTCATGAGATGTATTCCTGCCGGTGGGGTTTAAATAGGGCCAATTTCCCACACTATGCCTTGATTGGACAGTTTTGGAAATGCTAAGCTATGGGCAAACCTGCTTATCTAAAGTTGTCATTGCTTAAAGGGGCATACCAATGGGAAAATCTATTTAGCTGGGCTACACATTGCTTACACCTGGTAAGCAGAGGTGTGCAATGTTTAGCATTGCTTATTTTTAAATTTGTATACTATTTGCTATTTGGCATTGATTTATCATTCATTACATGCTATATATTTGTTTAGTATCTGTGATTCATGCGTATGTACACTGTATGGGGTACTTGTGTTTATCAGGGGATTTCACCACTTTATTAAAATGACACCTCACATTTGGACTTAATGCAGTACTCCAGTTAACATATATATGTTATTTAGTAGGTTATACAACTAAAATTGTTTATAAATTCCTTTCACATGTAAATTGTGATTTTGCTGTAGTGAGGATTGGTTTGGGTATACCTCAATTTTATGGACAGCTGGTATGGTGTAGTAGTATATCACTGTGGCTATGGCGTTCAGGGTCCTGGGATCAAGACTTGCAAAGGCTGATTATTTTGTTGCTGGGCAGAACAAGGACTGTTGGATACAGGGTGATTAAGGCACTTTTAAACAGTTATAAGTGGGTTTGCGCGATGGTAAGCAATGCTAACTTCTGGTTAAATACTCTTACACTCAGCCTCTAAGTTGCGTATCCTGTGTAGTCATTGCTTACCCCCATGCAAACAGGCTTAAACCCACTTACTGCTGTTTAAAAGTGCTTACTCCTGCTTACCCCTGCACTTATTTTAAAAGAAATGAAACATGGGTCTTAGGAAAGTGGTAGATTTGGACACTTTATACATTTTTACACTATTTGCTGTATGGAATTGATTTATCATTCATTACACATTATAACTTTATTTAGTATCCCTGATTCATGTGTATGTATACTCTATGGGGCACTTGTGTTTATCTATGGAATTTACTATATTATTACAATGCCACCTCACATCTGCACTTACTGCAGTACTCCAGTTCACAAATATATGTTATTTAGTAGGTTATACAGCAAAAAAATGTTCATAAATTGTTTTCACATGGAAAATGGAACTTACTACAGTGAGATTATCAAACCAGGAATGCCTGCTTACAAAGTGAATGCTCTAACCACTACACTATTGCAGTACTGCTTCTAGTGAATGTATCTTGCTATTTACCTTGTGTGCCATTTAATCTAGAATATGTGTAGCTAAGCAATGTGCAGCTATGGTTAAATTTAATCTGTATCTGATTGATAAAAAAAAATTCTAGTGTTATTTTCTCTAGGAAGGTACAGGTTTCACTTATTGCTGTGGATTTCTACATGCGTCTGCATATATGACAAAAATCCTGGCATGTTTCAGTTGCTATGAGCGTAGGGTTTTCCTGGAAAGTGGGCTTTGACCTTTGCAATGGCTGTGGGTGTGTTTTGTCCTGCAACATATCATGTTTGTACACTAACAGTCCCACTTTGGGCATCTGAAGAGGTAGCAACCCCCTATGAGCATTCTCGCTCATTGTAATTGCTGAAAGGAAATTCTTGAGTGCAGAGGTGTGTATATTGTGAGAGCTCTTCTCTCAGACACATCCCCTGCACTCACCCATGCTCCATGTTCATTTAGGAGCAGAGGCAGCATGCCTTCATAACTATGCATGGCGTGCTGCTGTGCTGCTCTTAAATGGTTATTTCCATGTAGGAATAAGCTATTACTTCACGGAAGCTTATTGAATCCCGGGGATTACTTATTTATTTGGATTCAACTCAGACTAACTAATCTCTTCAAGGCCAAAGCCAGTACTCCATTCCCTTCTTACTCCTTATTTGGCTTAAAATCATAATTGCCTTAAAATCAGAAGATGGGATCCTGGTGTCAGAAAGCTGAAATACAGCCTGATGCTGTTGCTTTGGTATTAAATCTAAGCACTTCCAAAAAATGAGTTGTTCCGAATTACCAGTAGGATAAAGATGACACAAACAAACTGACATTAGATAAAAATGTTTTCTATGTTATTCTCACAAAAAACTGTTAAAAACAAACCACTGAAATGGTTGTGAGAATCCAGCAAAGGTAAAATCACTGTACAGACAGGTCAGTGACCATTAAAAAAACACCAGGCTGAAACGAATAACTAAAATAGGACCACAGATTTATTAAATATGCCTTGAAGCGCTTTTCGTCTGCTTCTTAAGCAGACTTCTTCAGAATACAGTTAGTAAACCAACCTCCTTCTTTTAAAACAGACAAATAGTCCACAGCTGTGTAATTAATTGTTAAATTGAAAAAATCTTAAAGGCAAAGACCTTTAAATTCAAAGAAATCAATCTGCCTTAAGGCATTAAATGCACATATACTGAACAAAGAATGAAAATTGACATATTATTAATCACAAGTTAACTGACTTGCATTACATATGGTCATGAAATAAGGTTAAATGAAATAAAAATATATTTGATAAAAATACAAAACTATGTTCTGTACTAAAATGCATATAAACCAAACGATACGTATGGTAAACATAAAAACAGACCCAGTGGGAAAGCATACACAGATCCCAACTAGTAAGTTAAGTACAACCTGTTCACACTAGGCATAACACCAGTACTTACTGGGCATACCACAAATGTAACATCCCGAAACATAAAGGAAAATAACATAATTGTAACAAGTGTAACTATGGAACCTAAAAGGTTAACATTCATAACATACATTTGTGGTATGCCCAGTAAGTACTGGTGTTATGCCTAGTGTGAACAGGTTGTACTTAACTTACTAGTTGGGATCTGTGTATGCTTTCCCACTGGGTCTGTTTTTATGTTTACCATACATCGTTGGTTTATATGCATTTTAGTACAGAACATAGTTTTGTATTTTTATCAAATATATTTTTATTTCATTTAACCTTATTTCATGACCATATGTAATGCAAGTCAGTTAACTTGTGATTAATAATATGTCAATTTTCATTCTTTGTTCAGTATATGTGCATTTAATGCCTTAAGGCAGATTGATTTCTTTGAATTTAAAGGTCTTTGCCTTTAAGATTTTTTCAATTTAACAATTAATTACACAGCTGTGGACTATTTGTCTGTTTTAAAAGAAGGAGGTTGGTTTACTAACTGTATTCTGAAGAAGTCTGCTTAAGAAGCAGACGAAAAGTGCTTCAAGGCATATTTAATAAATCTGTGGTCCTATTTTAGTTATTCGTTTCAGCCTGGTGTTTTTTGAATGGTCACTGACCTGTCTGTACAGTGATTTTACCTTTGCTGGATTCTCACAACCATTTCAGTGGTTTGTTTTTAACAGTTTCTCTGTGGAAGTGTTGCTTTTGCTATTATTCTCACAAAAGTGTGAGTAATTATAATATACATTTTAACTGTTTTTAGAGACAAGTTGGTATATGGTTAAGGTCTTTGCCTCCCATGCACAAGGTACAAGGTTCAAGGTTCAAGCCTGACGTCCGTCTAATGCCTGTTTGGAGTTTGCATGTTCTGCCTGTGTCACTATAAGTTTCCTCCCACCTCCAAAAAAACATGCTCAGTGTTTCCATCTCAAAGAATGGAGCTTTGGGCAGCAGCACAGACTTTATATGATGCCTTATGGGGGAAGAGTTGTACAGACCAATCGCTTTGGGCATGTACTGTGGTGTGCAGTACCCTCAAGATAGGAGAACATGGAACACAGACTGTAAGCTGTGGGCTATCCACTGAGTGCCCACTATAAAGCCCACTGAAGGCTGGACATCATACCAATAAACCTGCCAAACATAACCTGAGAATTGCTACAATTAATGTACGTTCACTTCCAGGACTTAGAAGTGGCAATATGCAGCAGGCTGGACATTGTATGCATCCAAGGGACAACAAGATGGAAGGACATTGCAGCGAAGCCACATGGCTTGGAATCCAGAGTCACTCAGGAAGGGGAGGAGGACAGGCTAGTGATGGTGTGGGAATTATAGTGAGAGAGGCTTAAGAAGTCAGTAAGGGGTGTCATCAGAATTAGTGACAGACTCATGGCAATCAGACTCCATTGTAATGATCACTGTTCTGAGAGACTGATCGGCAAATATACAGAGCTGAGTAAATTTTTTTGGTTTTAAAGGTTTTTACTGTTAGTTGTTGCTTAGATCTCTGTTGAAACTGTTTTATCCCACCCTCCATATTTTTGGTTTGTAGTTTAAATTTGGTGGCTTTTGCAGTTGCCCGCCCCACTATAGATTTGATCTGGGACACTCCCCCAGTCCCATCTCTTTACCACATTCTACCTAATAAACTCTTTCTGCACTTGCTTTTAGTCCTTTTTAATTTAATTGCATTTTTAAACTGTGTTTGGTCTAATATTACTGCATACTCAAGTGTGCTAGATTGCACTGCATGTGAATTGTTTTTACTACTGTTTTTGCTACTTTTCTGTTAAAAAAAAAAAAAAAACTGTAAGCCTGTTTCCTACCTTTCCTGTAACTAGTGTTCCAGATACAGATTTGCTGTATCCAGGACTGTATGTAAGCTTTTGAGCCCCCCAAGCCTTTCTGTGTTGGAGGGAAGCCTTCTAGCTTATCAGTGGGAGTGGTAAGCACTAGGTAACCTGTCTACCACATAAGGAGTGGTTCTGGCCCAGAAATTGTAGTTATTGGCCATTTGGGCAATCTCCCATCTCTCTCAACTTTCTGATTTGAAAGCCTGCATTTTTATTTTATTTTATTTTTATTTTATTTTACATTTGTTAACCGGGCTAGTCTGGCTGGATGCATGTCCATTTTCAGCAGAGGCCCGAGGAGAAAAGCTCCATTAACATACTCATAGCTAATAGTGAGAAAACAATCAAAAAATTAAGACAATCTAAAAAATTTAAACTATCAGACACAAATGCAAGAAGCAAACAGCAAATAAACCAAATGTAAAAGCAAGTAAGCAGATTAGGAACAGTTATTATGTAGTTTAGAAGAATTCAGAGGTAGTAGGAAAAGAGATAACAGTGAGAGGCAGTATTACAATGAATTAGTTGCTAGGGAGAGACTGTCAAGGAATGAAGAGGACTGAGAAAATAATTGTAACATATCTAGAGTCAGTAACAAATTCACTGATTACAAGTTAGAGTAGTACAAGTTAATCCAGGGTACTAGTATTAGGAAAGAGTTAATCCAGGGTACTAGTATTAGGAAAGAGTTAATCCAGGGTACTAGTATTCGGAAAGAGTTAATCCAGGGTACTAGTATTAGGAAAGAGTTAATCCAGGGTACTAGTATTAGGAAAGAGTTAATCCAGGGTACTAGTATTAGGTAAGAGTTAATCCAGGGTACTAGTATTAGGAAAGAGTTAATCCAGGGTACTAGTATTAGGAAAGAGTTAATCCAGGGTACTAGTATTAGGAAAGAGAATAGCATTGAAGTGAACTGAATGTATGAAGTTGGGAAGAAATGACAAGATGTAGTGATACAGCATGAAGAAGGAAGAAGTAGGAAGAGAAAAAGAGAAGAAGGAAGAGTCAATATGCAGGTAGGTCAGAAGATGGATAAATCAGGAGTAAAGGATAATAATTAAGAGTGAAGAGGAGGGGACTGGAAAGAGGTGCATTCTATGTTGAGCTCAGTCAGGATTAGAGCATGGGCATAGCCAGTGAGTTTGGAGATGGTGTTTTATTTGTTTTTTGAAAAGGTTAGATGAGCTTAGGGTGGTCAGTTCAACGGGAAGTTTATTCCAATATGATCCAACAGTATTTGCAAATAAGGAGTCACCTGCTTTATTGTGGGATTTAAGAGTAGTTACTAGAAGCTTGTTGGCTGAGCGAAGTGAGGTAAGGTTTTTATATGGGGTGATTAGGTTATTAAGTATGGGTGTATTGGAGGGGTAGTGTAGAATGTTAAAAGTGATGACTAATTGACGCAGGAGTATTAGGTTCTGAAGTTCTAGCCAGTGAAGTTTTTTTAGATTGAGACAGTGATGAGTACGGAAAGGGGATCCTGTGGCAAACCTGGCAATACTATGGTAGGCTGTGTTAAGTTTATAAAGGTTGGCTTTGGAAATGTTGATAAAGGATGGAGAGGCATACAATAATGTGGAGATGAGGTGAGTTTGGGCAAGAGACACTCGGGTGGTAGCACTAAGAAAGGGCTTTAGTCTGTAGAGGGCACCTATTTTCTTGTTTACAGTCTTGATGGTTAGATCAATGTGGTTATCAAAGCTTAGCTGATTGTCAATAGTAACGCCTAGTAGTTTGGTGGAATAGTCAGGTATAATTATAGTGCCATTACAGGACACCAGGAAAATGAGATTATGTGGATTTGAGGGTTGGGGTGAAGAGTAATAATTTAGTTTTTTTGGGATTAAGGAGGAGACAGATCTGTTGGAACCATTTTTCTGCTGTTGTAAAGACCTTTTGGGTGGAGGAGTGGAGTTCTTCTGGAGATGGAGCAGAGCAGATGAGAGTAGAATCATCAGCATACTGTATGCAAGTGGATGTTGGGAGAGAAGTGGGCAGGTTATTTATGAATATTGAGAACAGGAGGGGACCTAAGATGGATCCTTGTGGGACTCCGATAGTAACTGGGACTTGAGAGGATAGATGGTCGTCCCAGAGGACTGCTTGTTTTTTATTTGTCAAGTAAGAGTCAAACCACTGTAGTGCTAGTGAATCAAGTGAGAGGGATTTTAAAGTATCTAGGAGAAGTTGATGGTTGACCATATCGAAGGCTTTAGAGAGGTCCAGGAATAGTGCAGAGGAGAAAAGGTTTTTATTGCGATTTTTGTTGATCACGTCAGTGAAGGAGAGGAGGGCAGTGGAAGTACTGTGGTGGGGCCTAAAACCATGCTGAGAGTCTGCGAGTAAGTTATTTTGCAAGAGATGATGTAAGAGTTGATGGTGTATGCAGCGTTCCATAATTTTAGATAGTGGAGATAGAAGGGCTATAGGCTGGAAATTAGAAAGTTCGTTGGAGTTTCCTCCTTTATGGAGGGGAATGATATGGGAGATTTTCCAACAGGATGGGATAGTGGATTCGGTTATGGTTCTGTTAATTAAGATGGAGACTGGGTAAGCTAGTTCAGTTGCTGCTAGTTGAAGATATTCAGCTGGTAGATTATCAGCAGAAGGGGTACAAGGTTTAAGTTTTGAGAGTAACTTCCGTATATAGGTTGTGGAGACTGTATTCAATGTAAGAGTAGGGGTGCTGTTTTGGGGAGAGGAGGTTATTTGAAGGGGAGGAGGGGGGGTCATAGTGTTAGCTAGAGTAGTGACTGTTTGGGAGAAGAAGTTGTTGAAAGTGTCAGCTATTACATTAGGTTGGGTCTGAGCTAGGCTAGTTGGTGTAGGTGTTTTGGTGTTTCCCGGGCGGAGCAGTTTATTGATTCCTGACCAGAAATGTTTGGGGTTTTGGTTTTGTTGATACTGCAGGTAATAGTTCTTTTTATCTAGATAAGTGAGTTTTTTTGTTGTGTTTCTGAGGTGTTTGAAATTTTGATGGTCAGTTGGGTTTTTGGTGGATCTCCATTTATTCCATAATTTATTTCTAGCTAGCATTGTTTGTTTGGTTTTTTTGGAAAGCCATGGGGCTGCTTTGGAGCCTAGTCTAATCAATCGAGATGGGGCATGATGCTGGAGAATTTGTAAGAAGGTATTGTTAAAATGGGTAACTGCTTCATCAAGTGGGAGGTGTTTTAGAGTTGACCAGTTATATTGTTTGAGTTCATTACGAAAGGATGATAGGTTAAAATTAGTTTTGTTGTGTACAGTACGATAGGTAGCCTGCTTGGGATTATTGTATTTTTGTTTAGTGATATAGGTAAAGAGATGGTCGCTGATATTGTCAGGGAGTGTTCCAGTTTTATAAGAGAGGGGATTGTTGTTGATCAGTATCCAATCCAGGATGGCTTGTTTCTGGGTTGATTTGTGTATTCTAGTAGGGGAGTTTATGGTTTGTTGAAAGGTAAAGAGATTGAGGTGAATGGAAGGTTTGGGAGAGATGCAGGAATTCCAATCAATATTAAAGTCACCTAAGATTATGGTTTCCTGAGGAAAGCTACAGGAGACCCAGCTAAGGATATTTTCTAGTGTATTGACGTTATTGCCTGGTGGGATGTAGGAGCATATTATATAGATGGCTTTGGTTTTATTAATTTGGAGTTTGGAACAGAGTATTTCAGCATTGGCTGGGGAGGGGGGGCAGGGAGTCAATTAAGGCTAGCTGCAGTTGGGATTTGTATAAGAAGGCCACTCCTCCGCCCTTTTTGTTAAGATGATCTTGCCTTAAGGTGCTATAGCCTGGGGGAGTGATTTCATTGTCTTTGGTACCTGGTTTTAGCCACGTTTCAGTAAGACATAGAATATCAAAGGCATAGAAGTCAATTAAAGCATGGAGTTGTGTGATTTTATTGTTGATGCTGCGAATATTTAAGTGAGCTATTGAGAGGGAGTCAGTGGAGAAAGGTGAACCAAAACTATTAGCAGTTTGGTTAGTAGGAGTATGGCTGAGATGATTTTTAGGGCCAGGGTTGGGGTGGATGTCCCCATGTATCAGTAAGAGTGTTTGTGGGACTTGACATACCTTTGTATTTTTGCAGGGTATTAGCTGAAACCGTCTAGTGGTTAGGAATCTGTTACGGTGTAATTTGTGGTAGAGAGGGGGAAGGTAGGGACAGGATGATAGGATATTAACATGTGTTTGTTTGGCTAGAGGAAGTGTAGAGGTTGTGTGTTTGGCTAAATGAGGAGATTGGCTAAGCATTAGATATTCGTAGGAAGTAAGAGTATAGTAGAGAAGAAGGATGTTAAGAAGTGTTAGTGAATAAAGCATGTTAAGGCTTAAAGGCATGTTATTAGTGAGCTGAGGTTAGCAAGTGTAGGAGTGGGTGGTTTGGGATGGTTGAGAGTGGGGTGTGGTACTTAGATAGGACTCTGGAGAGTGGGTGTGGTGGTTATAATTGGAGAATTTAGTTAATAGGTGGTAGTGGGGCAGGAAATGAGATAGGATGTTAGTAGGTTGGGGGTGTGTCTGTGTGAGTATAAGGGTAGGGCCCCTGGGGGTGGGAGGGAATTGGGGGTAGGGTCGGGAGCGGTGTGAGCGTAGCGAACGGAGCGGGAAGAGCCAGTGAGGGGATCAAGGCAGAAAACAATCAGGAAAGACGAGAGAGACACTATAAAAGATGTGGGGTGGAGGTGAGCTATAGAGTAATAGTACAGTGGGGATATAAGGTGGGTGGGGAGAGTCAAAAGAATGGGGAAAAACTAGTGTTTTCTATAGTACAGTACTCTGAAAAATATGGGGAAAATAGTGTGTTTCTCAGTAGAAGGGGCGCCACCTAGTGGCCAGGTCTGGGATGATGAGGGACAGAGCAACCAGAGAGTTTACCAAGTGAAAAAGTCTGGATAGAGGGAGACTTTTCTCAAGGGTAAAGCTGAGGAGATGAGGGAAAGAGAAAGTGATTAAAATACTACTGGAGGGGGGGGGCTGCTGGTTAACCTGGGAAGGAAGTAAAAATAGCCTGAAGAGTAAAAATTATACAATACAAGAGTAGGACATACTTTCCAAAAAAGGTCTACTCTGGGTAGACAGTCTTATAGGGGAGGATGTAAAATCCTATTCAGGATTGTGTTGCTTAGTATGATATCCACAGGGCCTCTTTAGCAAGGGTAGGTCAGGAACTCAGGTGTACAGGTTTCCAAAAAAGGTCTACTCTGGGTAGACAGTCTTATAGGGGAGGATGTAAAATCCTATTCAGGATTGTGTTGCTTAGTATGATATCCACAGGGCCTCTTTAGCAAGGGTAGGTCAGGAACTCAGGTGTACAGGTTTCCAAAAAAGGTCTACTCTGGGTAGACAGTCTTATAGGGGAGGATGTAAAATCCTATTCAGGATTGTGTTGCTTAGTATGATATCCACAGGGCCTCTTTAGCAAGGGTAGGTCAGGAACTCAGGTGTACAGGTTTCCAAAAAAGGTCTACTCTGGGTAGACAGTCTTATAGGGGAGGATGTAAAATCCTATTCAGGATTGTGTTGCTTAGTATGATATCCACAGGGCCTCTTTAGCAAGGGTAGGTCAGGAACTCAGGTGTACACGTTTCCAAAAAAGGTCTACTCTGGGTAGACAGTCTTATAGGGGAGGATGTAAAATCCTATTCAGGATTGTGTTGCTTAGTATGATATCCACAGGGCCTCTTTAGCAAGGGTAGGTCAGGAACTCAGGTGTACAGGTTTCCAAAAAAGGTCTACTCTGGGTAGACAGTCTTATAGGGGAGGATGTAAAATCCTATTCAGGATTGTGTTGCTTAGTATGATATCCACAGGGCCTCTTTAGCAAGGGTAGGTCAGGAACTCAGGTGTACAGGTTTCCAAAAAAGGTCTACTCTGGGTAGACAGTCTTATAGGGGAGGATGTAAAATCCTATTCAGGATTGTGTTGCTTAGTATGATATCTACAGGGCCTCTTTAGCAAGGGTAGGTCAGGAACTCAGGTGTACAGGATGAGGATATTTAGACTCAACCCGAGGAGACACAGCAGCCCAAAGGGACGGTATATCCACTTGTTTCTGTCCTGTAACTTGACTAGTGCAGATACAGATTCTTAGTTTTAGCACTTAAATTTGCTTATTCATGCTCAGCACTTGTTCAGAACTTGTAAACACTAAATAAGCTGCTAATTACTATAACACTCAATCTTCCTCATTACCTAGATGAAAACAGTTTTTGTACTTACTTTCCTCACTTGCTTAGAGAAAAACAGCTCTTGTACTCACTTTCCTTACTTATTGAGATGAAAATAGTTTTTTTATTCAGGCATGTCCAAGGGTCAGCTCCCAGTGTTCTCTCCTGCCTATCTGATGAATCTGGGCATCTTGAGGCGATGTAGAAATTGCCTCATGTACACAGACAACCCTCTCCTCCTACCACCCAACACTACAACCTGTGAGAGATGCACTTATCTAGCCAAACTGGAGGTAAAGCTCTCTACAGCCAAGACTGAACTTGGCAGTCATGAGGAGAAGGTAAACATTTGAACCACACCACATTAATCACATAGTCTCACTAAATCTACACCACCAAAATCCACACATAGTAACACAAAAACATTCACGGAGGCTCTCAATAATAATCTGTCTAAGCAACAGAGACCTCCAAAGCAGAAATGCAAGCAACCTCCATCCCCCAACACAACCCAAATGACACATAGCCCACAGACTCAGTGTGTCACTCAACCACAGCCAATAAGGCAAAACAACGTACCCAACACACTAATCATAGGTGACTCTATAGTCAGGCACACTGATGTACCACTCACCAGGCTAAACAAGGAGAAGGTTACTGTCAGCTGTCTGTCGGGTGCCAGGATCCACCACATAACCCAAGCACTCAGGTCACTCCACAACAAGTACAAATATGATTCTGTCATTGTCCATGTTGGTGTGAATGACCTGAGACGTACCTTCCTGGACTACATGAAAAGAGACATGGAAGAGCTCACCGATCTTGTAGCCCAGGCAGGTATGACCCAAGCCCTGAGTAGCATTCTGCCATTGCCCAAAATGATACTGCAGTACAAGGACAAAATGATTGACTTCAACAATTGGCTAAGGTTCTGGTGTCATTCTAAGGGCATCCAGTATCTGTCTGCTTGGGATGGCATGGTCAACAGACGACGATGCTTTGCCACAGATGGCCTGCACCTGTCACCCCTGGGATTCCATATACTGGCTAAGGCTCTTGCTGCCCCTATAGTGCCTTTCTTAGGCAGGGTTCAACTAACAAATTCACCACCATAACAGGAACAGGCAAGCAAAAACTGAGGGTAATGCTAATCAGTGCTAGAAGTCTAAATCTCAAAATGCACTTACTCGAGGCACTCCTTAAAATGGAGAACATCGATATCTGTGCTGTGACTGAGACCTGGTTCAAGGTTCCAGAGAGCATCCTTGCACTACCAGGCTATAACTCATACCACACTTTTCGGCATGTAACCTGGACCAAAACACCAAAGGCGAAAGTGTGTCCATACTCATTAAGGGTATCCACACCTCCAGGCTAGTTGCTCAGCATAATGCATCCGAGGTTATCCAAGTGCAACTAACTCTGGGAAAAACTGCAATCCAAATTGTAGCTTGCTACAGATCCCCCACCTCTTTTCTTAATGTACTGGAAAATATTAGGGTTCAACCAAACACCCTAATAATGGGCAACTTCAACTACCCCACCATTAACTGGGAAAACTACTCGTGTACCAACTCCTTAGCTCAATGTTTTCTGGAATTCATAAACTCCAATGCCCTAGATCAACTTATCCACACCCCCACCAGGGTCAACAATATCCTAGGCCTAGTCATTACCAACATGAGTGACCGGTGTTCCACACCTGAAGTCAACTCCTCGTTGGTCCGTTCTGACCATAAGCTTATCACCCTTGATATCCACATCCGGCCCCTACCCCCCCATTAAGGAAACCACAGTAAAAAATTTCTCCAAAGCCAACTTCATGCTTTTTAAGACAAAAGTGGTGAACTTCATGACACCCATGCAGATCGACAATACAGTTACAACTGCTGAATCCTACACAAATGCACTCTATAAGCACTTACACGAGTGCATGGATCGTGCTATCCCAAACAGAACCAAGATGTTATCCTCCAAAAAAAGGAAGCTAATCTGGTGGTCCCCTGCCATAAACAAACTGTACAACAGAAGGAAGAAACTGTTGCAAAAGAGTAAAATCCCATGAGTGGAGGAGCTCCCTGGTCAGCCTCAGTAAGAAGCTGAGATCCCTTATAAGATCCTCCAAAGCTAGCTATGAAAAGAAAATCACCACTAAATTCAAGGACAACCACAAAGCATTCTATAGCTATGTCAAGAATCTAGATGGCAACACCCAGATCTGCTCTGAGTTACAGCACAAAGGCACAGAAATTACAGAACCAACTGATATTGCCAACATCCTGGCAGATAGGTTCAGTGCTAACTTTACCCCCTCTCACCCCCTAAAGGGCCCATATCTATACTGGAAGAATGCAGAGTCCCTGTAATCACAACTACGCAGGTAAAAGCTGCACTCTCTAAAGCCAAAAACACAGCATCCATGGGACTGGACAACATTCCAGGCTGCATTTTACATGAACTTCAGAACAAACTGGCTCCCCACTTAAGCACCATGTTCAATAATAGCCTTGCATCAGGCTTTGTGCCCACTGAATGGCGCACAGCAACAGTTATCCCACTCCACAAAGGGGGAGCCACCACTGATCCCAGGAACTACCGACCTATTAGCCTGATGAGCCTGGTCTGCAAGGCCATGGAACGTATCATCATGGAACTCATAAACAAAGGCATTGGTAACCTCCAAACTCTGGATCCCACCCAGTTTGGGTTTGTGAAAGGCAGATCATGCCTCCTGAACCTGATCGACTTCTTTGAGGCAGTCACCAAAGCTGTGGATGAGGGTAGGGTGGTTCACACAGCCTATCTTGACCTCGCCAAGGCTTTCGCCACCATCCCCCATTCTGGAATTATAGCTAAACTCACTAAACTAGGTATAAATCCCTACATCACAAGATGGGTTGCCAACTGGCTCACTGACAGAACCCACACTGTAAAAGTTGCAGACTCCAAATCTAACCTCAAAGCAGTGACAAGTGGAGTATGACAGGGTTCCGTCCTGGGACCTCTCCTGATTGGTATCTACGTCTCTGAAGTACAGGCTAACACAAAAGGCCTCTGGCTAATAAAGTTCGCAGATGACTGCAAACTAGGAGCCATAGTCAAGTCCCCAAATGATGTGGACATCCTACAGAAGGGCCTCACTGAGACAGATGCCTGGTGTCAGAGCCATGGTCTCAAGCTCAGTGCCAAAAAGTGCAGTGTCATCCCCTTTGGTAAAAACTCTGTACCCAAGAACTACCACATAGGCAGCATTTGACTTAACACCAAATGTGTGATACGAGACCTTGGGACCCAAGTGGACAGTAGCCTCTCCTTTGATAGTCACATCACCACAGTAGTCAGGAAGTCGTTCTACGTGGCACACCTCATCATAAAAGAGTTCTAATCCAGGAAAAAAGAGGTCATTGTTCCCCTCTACTCATCACTCATTAGACCCATTATAGAGTACAACACCCCTTTTGGAATGTACCTCACAAGACATCTGCAGCAGCTGGAAAGGCCACAAAAGTACCTCACAAAGAGGATTATTGGCCTCAAACAAATGCCCTACACTGACCACCTCAAAAAACTCCAGCTTTACTCCATAGTATATTGCCTACTCCGAGGTGATCTCTGCCTAACATATAAAGCTATGTCAAACCCAGAGCTGTTGGATATGCTACACCTAAAGAAATCCCAATCCCTCTGAGCTACATGCTCTAGGGACCTAAACTTTGTCACCACAATAAACCGGACATGCTGGAAGTATAGATTCCTGCCCCAGAGACTTCCTATACTCTGGAACAAGCTACCCATCTATGTCAAGCAAAGTTCTTCATTATCACTCTTCAAGAAAAATCTTGATGAGCGGATGGGAAATAGGAAATACACCCCGGGGATCACTTCTGTGTCTCTGCTCGACAGTGGCACAGGAAAATAACTTTCTTGGGTGGTGTAAGCAATGGAACCTTACTGGCTAGGCTTATGTAGGCCCTTGGGTTGATAGCCTAGTACCCACCTATGAACCTATGAACTTATGATAGGGCAGTGATCATACTCTCAGCCTATACCCCACAGTGGGGTTGTGATAGTGAGGAAAAAGGTGCTTTCAGACAGCAGTTTCAGGACCTGCTAGATAAAGCAGGACAACATGAATTAGTGTTGATAATGGGGTACTTGAATGCACATATCAGGATAGAAATATGAGGATTACCTGAGGCAACAGCAAAGAAGAGGACATTCTAGACTGGCAAATGGCTTAATAGTAGCCAACACATGTTTCAGGAAAAAACTGACAGTCAGAACATCACATACAAGAGTGTCCAACATGTAAGGTAAAGGCACTGCAAAGTCATCCCCAGTGAAAGAGTCGACCCACAGCATAAACCCACAGCATAAACCACTAATTGCCACAATCAGCTGGAAGCAATGGTCAGAGAAGGCTGTAAGATCAACAGAGACCAGGCTAAAGACTTGGTGGAGGTTGACTGGAGATAAAACATAACAGTTCAAGGAATTAATCAAGGCTCCAGCACCTCAAGGAGAGGAGGAAATAGCTGAAGTTAAATAGTAGTGCCTCAAAACAGTGTGAGGACTACAGAACTGATATGTGGCTGAGCCAGGTATGGAAATAAGGTACATAAAGAAAGCAGAAAGCTGGTGGTGAAACGCAGAAGTCCAGGAAATCATCAAAAGAAAGATGGTGTGCAGGAAAAATTGGGAGATAGAAATGACCAACCAGGCTTGGAAGAAATACTGGTTGGCTAACAAGGAAGTTATGAAAGGAGTTGCAATAGCAGAGAACAGGGCAAAGGAGGCACTCTACAAGATTCTGGAAAGTGACTTAGTAGGTGGCACTAAGAAACTATAATAGGGTTGCAAGGCAAAGACAGAAAGATAAAGAAGATAGTCAGACACCCTTCATAAGGGATGCCAACAACAACCTGCTCACCAATCCACAGGACATCAAAGACAGATGGAATGAGTATTTCCAGCATCTTCTGAATGAATAGAACTCCACAGAAGCTGTAGTGCTCCAGAAACAGCTTACAATGAGAGAAGAAGAGGAGTCCACCCTAAAAGAGATAAAAATAGCACTAAGGAAAATGAAATCAGGGAAAGCAGCAGGCTCAGGTGAGGTCACAGTAGATATGATAAAGATGCTGGGTGAGATGGGAGAAATGGCTCCTGAGGGTACACATAGCACTGTGGAGAGAAAGGCATATCCTAGATGACTGGAGAATAAGCATACTCATGCTGGAGAATAAGCATACTCATGCCAATGTACAAAAACAAAGGGAACATCCACAACTGTGGGCAGTACAGAGCAGTCAAACTCATGTCACATTGCATGAACGTTCTGGAGAGGGTGATTAAAAATAGATATGCAGAGTAGTAGAATGTAAGATTGGAGATAAGTAGTTCAAATGTAGATCAGGATGCAGCATAAGTGACCCGATATTTGCAGTGAGACAGATAGTTGAGAAAAAGTTAGAGATGAGGAAAGAGTCCAACTGGGCATTCCTAGACTTGAAGAAAGCAAATGACAAGGTCCCAAGAAAGCTGATTTGGGCAATGCTGTTGTGGTTCAATGTCCCAGAAACATTGGTAGAATTAGTGAAGGCTATGTACAAGAACCCAATGACTTGAATATGAGCAGTGTTTGGTCTCACAGAGGGGTTTGCATGGGAGTTGGTGTGCACCAGGGTTCAGCTCTAAACCCACTCCTGTTCACACTGTTGATGGACTATATTAGCAAACAGGTTAGAGGGGACATATCAACAAATTTGCTGTATTCAGACAATGGCATTATAGGCAGACTCTGACAAGAACTTCAGCATATGATAGGAGAATGGAATGCAAAACTGAAGGCACAGGGGATGAAACTAAGTACAGATAAGGCAGTGGTAATGGCAGCAAATTGGGGAAATCAGTAGAAGCTGAAAATTGAGATAGAAAAAAAGATAGTGGAACAGGAAAATAGTTTGTATCTGTAAGGGTTGGCTGAGGAAAAGGGAAGTCTGAATGAAGAGGCCAAAGTTAGAATCAGAGGGGCTGCAGCCAACTGGCATAGAGTCTCAAGTGTAGTCTGTGACAGAAAAATGCCCAAGAAGTTGAAAAGTTAGGTGTGCAAGACAGTGGTGCAACCAGTACTACTGTATGGTACAGAAACCTGGGCAGCAAAGGCAGAGCAGATGAGGAAGCTTGGTGTTATGGAAATGAAGTGCCTGAGAAGGGTGGTAGATGCACACTGTGGGACAGATGAAAAAATGAGCACATAAGAGCAGAAGCCAAAGTAGCTCCAATTGCAGAAATTATCAAAGAAAACATATTACAGTTGTTCAGACACATGCAAAAAAGCAGAAGACAATCTGGTGAAAAAGATTTGAGACAAACTAGAAGAAGGTAAGAGGAGAGGAGGATGTCCAGCAAAGAGGTGGATGGATTATGTGAAAGAAGATCTGCGACAGTCAGCATGAGTGTGACTTTGAATTGACAGTTCTACTTAAACAAAATATGGTCAGTTAATAAGTTACATTTATACATAGGATCATAGGAGGTTACTAGGCTATTGGGCCTGAGGCCCTTATAAGTCTAGCCAAGAGTTTAGCCCATATTTAGACAAGTCAGCACCTGATGCCCTTATCCAGCAGGGACACGGGTGGAATCCCAGGAGTATATTTTCTGTTTCCTATCCAATTATGCAGGTTGTACTTAAAAAGGGATAAAGAGATACTTTGGTTGACATGGAGAGGGAGTATATTCCATAGATGGAGGAGTTTCTGGGAAACAAATCTGTCCCTTCAACAAGTTTTATTGATGTAAAAGACCTGGCTGAGGCTGCATGTGCGAGTTACTCAAGTGGAGCTTGACTTGTGGATATGCAACAGTCCCATCAAGGTGGGGTCCATGATCGCCTTGTTTGCCAGACAAAGGTCACCTCTGAGATGTCTGTATGAAACTGAGTAGAGGGATAGGGATTTTAGCCTATCTGTGTATGGTAGATGTTTGAGGCCCTGGTATCTCCTGGTGAGGAACCTCTGTGGTGTCTCCAGCTGCTGCATGTGATTTGTGAGGTACATGATGAAAGGGGAATTGTACTCAATAATGGGCTTTATAAGGGAAGAATACAGGGATGTTATGACCTCCTTGCCCCAGGATGAGATACCTTTACTTATGAGGTAGGCCATGTAGAAGGAAAGTACAATGGAAGTAACATGGTGGTCAAAAGTCAGGTTGCCATCAACCTGGGTGTCCAAATCCCTCATGACTACATGCTTAGGACATTGTTATTAATGTGATAATTTGTGAGGATGTCGCCCTTCCCAAAGGGCATGATGATGCATTTTTTGGTATTCAGCTTGAGGCCATGTTTCTGGCACCAGTCATTTGTCAGAGTGAGACCCGCTTGGAAGATGCCTACATCACTAGGGGAAAGCACCCAGCTTGCAGTTATCTGCAAACCTGGTCAGCCATAACCCACTGGTTTTGGCCTGCACCTCAGAAAAGTATATCTCAAATAACAGAGGCCCCAAGACCGAACCCTGGGGTATGCTGCTTGTCACAGGTCTACTGCTTGAAGTGGCTTTCCCTATTTTGACTTGGTGGGTTCTATCAGTGAGCCAGTTTACTACCCATCTGATAACATACGGATTGATGCCTAGTTGAGAGAGTTTATCTGTTGTGCCTAAGTGGTGAATAGTGTCAAATGCTTTGGCCAGGTCAAGGTAGGTGGTGAGCACCATCTTCCCCTCATCCATGGCTTTGGAGACTGTCTCAAAGATGTTGACCAAATCTAGCAGACATGACCTCCCATTGATAAAGCCAAACTGTGTGGGATCGAGTGTTTTAAGGCTGCCAATGTCCTTGTTAATGAGGTCCATGATAATCCGTTCCATGGCCTTGCAGGTCAGGCTAGTACTCTCCTTTATTGATTTCAATAATTTGCTGATGATTTATCATGTTGGCTTTAATTTATCACATGATACCTAAGAATTAGATTATTTTCTTTCAAGACATTTCAGGCAGTATCCCTGAAATTTGCAGAATTTCTCTCATCGTGAGCTAATTGTTCAAAGTGGATTTGTCAATTAAAACATCCACATAGGTTCATAGGTTCTTAGGTAAATATTAGTATAGCTGCCTTTGAGGGCCATTTTAAGCCTAGCCATTTTCCCCTTTTGTGCTTGAATTAACCTATCCCATTTGGTTAGACATTGGCCTTACCAATCCCATGGTCGATAATTATATATTACTCCTAATGAGAATAACTGGGATCATACCATAGATACCCATGCAAGGGATAAAGCATTTAGGGGAAACCTCTATCCATTAGTGGTACTGAGAGCCGTCCTGGGGAAAATTTTCTGTTTCCCATTTAGAGATTCAAGATGGCCTTGAATATGGACATGGATGAACTTTGTTTCATGAGAATGGGGAGTCTGTTCCAGAGCAGTGGAATCTTCTGTATGATATACCTGTCCCTCCAAACTGTTCTGCTGATGTTGCAGAAGAGGTTTAGATACCTAGACTGAGTATTTCTGATGCAATTTGACTTGCTGATGTGCAATAAATCCATCACTATTGGGTCAGAGGATGCATTGCATGCCAGGCACAGGTCACTGCTTAGCAGTCTGTAGGATAACAGTTATAGTGACAGGGCTTTGAGCCATTTGGTCATATTGTTTAGGTCTTGTATTCTTTCAGTAAGGTGTTTCTGTGGGCATTATACTAATGAGAACTGAGTAAAGGGGGACAAAGACATATCTAGATCTGGACACAATCCCTTTGTTTATAAGCTGTGTAGTATAGAAAGACTTTTTATGACAATGAGCACATGTTGCTGAAAAGTTAGATCACTGTCCATATAAGTTCCCAAATCCTGAACAACTGGGTTAACTCTTAGAGATATATTGTTAATGTAGTAGTTTCCTGGGGTAGATGATTTTCCAAAAGATATGATCTTGCATTTTTGGCTTTTTGTTTCAATCCTTGATTTCAGCACTAGTTAATTATTTGGGAGAAACCTTCCTTCAGGATGGCTAAGTCATTGGAGGATTCAATGGCTGCTCCTAGCTTGTAGTCATCTACAAATATAGTCAGACAGAACCCTTTGGTATTAGATTTTACACCAGATAAATAGATGCTGAAAAGAGGAAGTCTCAGCACAGATTCCTGGAGAATTCCAATGCTGACATTTTATTTTTGTGGCGGTAACTTCCCTTATTTTGATTTACTGCATCACATCTGTGTGCCAAGTCGCAATCCAGAATTAATGGAATATTACCATATCTCTAAAACAAACACTATTCTGGCAGATCTGATCATGCTAGTGGTTTTTCTAGTATCTCATGCATCATATTAGCAAATGGTACACCCCTCTCTCTCTCTCTCTTGTTCTCTGCCTCTGTCTGTCTCACACACATACACTCACCCAAATACACTCATCATTCATTCACAAACAAGTCTCCACACATTTATTCAGTGTCATGGACACAGTCTCATATATACCTGCATTCATGCTCTAACACACACACACACACACACACACACACACACACACACACACACACACACACACACACACACACACACACACACACACACACACACACACACACACACACACTTCTTTAATTCATACCCCTACAGCCATGCTCATACACATCCATAAACACACTTACACATTCCTATCCCACAACTTCTCTACACATACCTACACTGCAGATGCACACTTTGGAGTGAATAGGTGGACATTCCCTTTTCCTCCACACCTAAAATTTTACGTGACTGAGTAATTCTCTGAATCACTCAATTAAGTAATTTGGGAAATATTACCACTTCTGTGAGACAACACATGGCTTATTAGCATTTGCCACTCCTCAGGCTGATGCATTAGCATTCAGCTTCACCCACAAGACCATTCTATGTGTTAAGGTCCCTACAAGTGGAGAAATCTCAGTATAAGAGTCATAAAGCCTTAGTTGTTGTTGTCTTTCGGCTTTTCCCGGTTAGGGGTCGCCACAGCAGAACTCCAGTCCGCTAATGACTGGCAGTAGATTTTGACGAACGCCGAGGTGCCAGCTCGACGTTCAACCTTCAACGAAGGCACTCCCATTTACGCATGCCTTTCGAACGCCCATCCAACCGTGGGGAGGACATGCAGACTCCACACAGAAGGCACTCCCTGCACTCCAGCCGAGAATCAAACGGGAGAAACTCTTGCTGTGAGGCAATAACACTACCGCTACACCACCGCGGATGTATGACATGCAAAAATGTTTTGAGATATAATGCTGGAAGCTTTTCTAAATCCCAAGGCATGTGTCTTCTATTTATTTGTTGAATATTTTGTCTATTTCTGAATTAGTCAGAAGATTTATTATTGCCTAAAATGCACTTTTATGCAGGTAGCAAAAAACAATTAAATACTTTTTATTAACTTCTAAATGATGGCTTGTACTTGAGAGGCATATGCTGTTTGATTTATTTTAGAGAGTATATTTCCCTGTGATCAAATCTTTTACTTACATTTGGTTGACATTAAAAGTTCTTCTAAAGACGTACTCTTACTATATTCAAATATTGGGTGCTGGAATGCTGTTCAGTATATTTTAAAAGGAATGGTATAATTTATATAGATCTGTAGATGACTCAGTATGCATGTAGCAGGTTCTGGATCCTTGTTCAAAATAGTTTTTGATTTTTATTCTGTGGTAAAATATTTGTTTTCCTGTGAATGATCCTGAAGCTTTATTTGGCTGACATTTAAACCTTGCTGCCATTATAACAGAAGAGAATGCCCAAGAGTGAGCTGATTGGTCATAAACAGTGTATGTGGATTTGGGCATAAAAGATACAAAGTAAAACAATGAATATGGTACATGAGAGAGAGCCAAGTACAAAACCATCCATGTGCTCTGTATTTGGACTTTTAATCAAAACAAATGATCAGTGTTATGTTTCCAAACTGACATACATCAGGTTGTGGTAGATTTCAATTAAATCAATGTTTTCCAATAAGTGAACTCCTGGGAATTAACAATAGGAAACAACTAGTAGTACAGAAATTCAGTTATGGAATGTTTGATGAAAGTTCACTGGAAGTGACATGTATATTGATTAATAATAGCTGCATAATTTATTAATGCAGTGTCTCATTGTTACTTTTCAATGTATAAAGATTAGAAACGTTCTATTCATATGTCATCTGACTGTTTTGGCATACATCCAAATAAGATAATTGGATCACAAGGTGTGCTCCTTGCCAAATACCACTCTCAACATGTACCCCACTACCTTCAAGAGGACAAATCATGCCATTCCAGGTAGGAACTTGAGGGGACCCATCTAGTCATCAAGTTTAGTGTAGAAGGATCAATCATGTTACTGTGCTTAACATGTAGGGGGGATTTTTCTAAAGACTGGGTAACCACTGGATAGTGAATCTATCCCTCCAATGTGAGTTATTTATATGTTGGTGGAGGTTCATATCCTTGGTTAAGGTATTTGTGTAGGTATAAGAGATCCATCGGGTGGGTAGATGGAGGGGTTCGATGGCACAGAATGTCAGGCATATATATCTCAGCACAGGAATCTAAAGTTTTTTTAAACCAATAATCTTTTTGTTTTGTTAGAAATCTTTGAGACCTTTCTGGCTACATGATAGGTCTGATTAAGTACATGCCAAAAATGGCATTATACTCAAGAATTAGTCTAATAAGGGCAATCTATAGAGGGAAAGTCATCCTCTGACCTAGGTGAGATATCTTTAGAGATTGCTTGTACTAGATAGAAGGATTTCCATACTACTGTTCCAACATGTTGGTAAAATGAGGGACTTGTTCAGCCCAAGTTCTGAGATCCCTGACTAACATGTCTGGAAATAATGAGGTACTGCTCTATTGTAAGTTGCAGATGAGGGGATGTTTCCCAGAGTTAAGAGTGTTGCACTTTTTTGCATTATGTTTAAGACCTTTTTTGAACAGCATTACTTTGTAAGGACTAGTTATTGCTGAAGTGCTTCTGTCTAAATGGAAGAAAAGATGACACCAAATTTGCAGCCATTAGTGAATTTGATTAGCTGTAGATCAGGGCTTGTGGAATAGAGAGGTACAAAAAGTATATACTTTCTAAAGTGGCATAGACCACCTTAATTGTTTGTGAGGGTTCTGTACTTGATTCAGGTGCATATCATTCTTACTTCATCAAGGTCTACTTTTAATTCTTGTTAGCTTATTTTCAATGCTGCATAGTATACAGTGTTGAAGGCCTTGGCTAGATCCAGACATGCTCTGCTGACTGACTGGTCAGTGTCCACTGCCTCTGTGATATACCTCTCAACATCTAAGCAAGAGAAATCTGGACAAAAAAATAATAAGTGGACAGCACCAAAATCAAGCACAGATTTTAAATACTGCTCTTAAAAACTTAGAATGTTATGAGACTAACAGGTTTTGTGTTAGAATGAATTTTCTGAAGGATATAAAGTATATAACTCAAATGTATGTTATTATATAGTAACTTCATTCCCCAAAAATATGAGGCAAACTCTGGACAGTTGAGAGGTATAAGACACACACACACACACACACACACACACACACACACACACACACACACACACACACACACACACACACACTTAGGCATGAAAATGAGGTTCTGCCAATCAGAAAGCTTTGGTTTCTGTTGTTCTTTATTAATCAAAAATATAACTATTCCAATGTTCAATGTCTTATTAAGAAGTGCCACATCAAAGCCTGTCTTAGATGCAACTAAAGTCTTGGTTATGTCTGGGGACTTATATTGGGGACTTATATTGTATGAGCATGGGGTGACCTTTCTGTCAGCTGAACTGTGTAGAGATTTCAATTCTTTTTTTTTTTAACGAAAGGTAATTTAGGAAGCTACTTGTGTGCTAAATCTGTCAAAAGCAGTTGTAAAATCTAGCACTTTGAGAAAATTAGATCACTGGAATCTGTACTTCCAGTTAAACTTTCTTTATAAGAACTTGTCTGTATTGTTGTCTAAAGTACTGCAAAGCTTCTTTTCTTGTAGGGGAATTGAAGCATGTCTGTTCTAGCAGCCTAAGCATTTTAACAGGCACTATCATTTATTTGTATATGTAGTTTAGAGATTGCATTTTAAGCCCACTGATCTTGTGTATTATTACTCTTTATGAAAGTATTAAGGTGCAATTAAACTCTTGGGAAGAAAATGCAAATATGGCAGAAGGGATAAAGAAGAAAAAGGTATTCATTGTTTCCAAAGCATCATTTCTGAATGTCATGTACCTAAGTGAAAGGAATTAAAGTCTTTTATGGGTAAGAAAGAAAGAAAGAAAAAGAAAAATAGAAAGCAGTTCAACTGAGTTATATAACATGTTCTGAGGATAATGGAGTTATTCCCATAGTCATTTTAATCCACCTTAAGTCCCAAGCTATATGCATACCCTGGAAGTTTCTGAAGTAACACTATTTGTGAAATATACTCCTAACACACTGCTGATACAGGGAAAGACACAGGAGATTTCAGGTAACTCAGACTAAATATATATTGTGTATTTATTTTAAATTAGAAGCTGAGAGCACTTTGCCTGACTGTGCTCTCATAACAATACATATGCCTAGAGTTCAGGTACAATTAATGCATTTATACAGTAGAACTTCACCAAGTTTTCTTTTCCCTGTCCCTCATAACAGTTGTTATTGTCACAAATCTGTAACATTTCAGTGTACGCCAAGCATTGCTACAGTGACTCTGATGAAGCACGAATGGCTGTATAAGACCAATAGTCGTTTTTAGATTCTGGATAAAAGGGTTAGAAATAAGAAAATTAGTGAGGTCACTGAATTTCTGATGGCTTAATGCAGTCAGCTAAAACAGAAGAAAGTAAGTGGATGTGGAAATATGACTAGATCAGAAGTATTGGGAAGGAGACATCTGTATTTTAATGCCGTTGCGAAAGAAGTAATAAATACTGGATAAAAACACATTATTAAGTTATGTATCTTATAGTTTAGGAAATGATAAATTAATAAATGATGCAAAATGATACAAAAACTGCATTGATGAATGGTAACACAACAATGTACTGCATCCTAGTACATGCTTTATGAAATTGTCCAGTCAATGTCCCATTGTAATTGGGTCTATATTAGAACATTGAAATTTCAAAACTTCAAATGTTCTAATATCGACCCCTATTCAGCGAAAGCTGAAAACATTAAACATACAGAACAGCAAATTTTTTCCTAGGGAAAAAAATTTGCTGTACCAAAACACATACACACAACACAAGCACACCAAACAAACAACAATCCACTCACATACACTTAAAATCTTGCACCTAACCCTACACTAAACTATACACACACCACTAACTATTCACTTACCTTAACCCAAACCCTAACCCTAAGGTCCGTCACTATCGCACACTCACCTCACCCGTGCCCTAACCCTAACTCACCTACCCCACCCTAACCCTCACGTCCACACAATCGCACACTTACCTGACCCGCTCCCTAACCCTAACTCACCTAACCCGCCCTAAGCCTCACGTCCACACAATCGCACACATACCTAACCTGCACCCTAACTAACCTAACCCGTGCTCAATCGCACACTTACCTGAACCTGACCCGTAACTTTCCACCACAGTGCTGAAAATACCGAAACAACAGAAAGAGACGACCAAAGTTTTTCCCTAGGGAAAAATTTGTTTTTCTGTTGCTTTGATATTTTCAGCTTTTGCTGAATAGGGGTCGATATTAGAACATTCAAATTTTGAAACTAAGACTAAACTAAGATAGACCCTCTAATAACCATGCACATATCAGGAGACCAGGCTGGGAAGGCTGCAATATAACAAGGAGGTACATAGAATGGAGTGTGAGGAAGGACTAAGTGAGCTTAACATACACACAGTGAAATAGAAAAGAATCATCTAGGGATGCAATATAAATCTGATATTCTTAATATATAATGTAAGCTATGGTAATGCAGCGGTAGCATTGTCGCCTCACAGCAAGACGTTCTACCATTCGATTTTCATCTGGAGCACCTTCTGTGTGGAGTCTGCATGTCCTACCCACAGTCAAGTGGCGTTCGAAAGACATGCATGAATGGGCGTGCCTTCGTTGAAGGTTGGGCATCGAGCTGGCACCTTGGCACCGTAAAAGTTGACTGCCAATCATTAGCAGACCGGAGTTCCGCTGTGGTGACCCTTAACCTGGAAAAGCTGAAAGAAAAACAAACAAACATTCTTTAATATTTAATATGTAAATCTAATATCTAATATAAATCTAGTATAATGGTTAAGATGTTTAGGGGGTCAGGGGTTAGTATAATGGTTAAGGTGTTTACCATGCAGAGACAAGGTACAAGGTTTGATTCACTTATGAAAGGGAAATTAACTAGGTTTAAAATGGCTGCCAAGGACACCTAGTCTAACACTTTACCTATGAATCCATAAATGTAATCATTACCCAAAATACTTTGGGTAGTAATAGCAGATTGCCCTGATGTGTGTAACTTGCTTCCATGTCCCAGAGGATGTAAACAGTTTTTGCTGTTTTTACCACTGATTTAGTTTTGGAAGGTTTGCTGATGTTCTCATACACATACTTAGGCTCCAGATTTACATAACATTGCATTGCTTCTCCACTCTTTGTTAACACTTTACATACATTGATACTTCATTTTATTCTTCTAGGTGTTGACTAGTGTGTTTCACCTGCTTGTACAGTTTCTGTCCTATTTTAGGTTATGGGACATTACATTTTCAGACTAACTTTCTCAGTGTTACTGCAGAAATGTCATTTCCTTCCACCCATGCTATCAATATTTCCAGCACATGCACTGCATTTGTGTTTCCTTTCTTGACTGGAGTCACTGTGAGTAAAAGGAGTTCTGTTTAGCTTCTGTTTGGAATGGGTTTTCTCACCTCTGACTAGATGTCTTTCCTGGTTCTGCCTATTATCTTATTGGTTTATTTCTGTTAAGTCAGCTTCTCTGGATGAGACTTTTACCATGCCACAGTTTTAATCACTTGCTTTCATTTTGATGGTGACTTATATTTTATACTGACAGTCTGATTATAGTGACCTGACACTTCATATGAAAAAGTAAAAATAAATGAATCAAAAAGCACACAAGCATACTCATATAATTCCAGTCTTTTATTTTAACAAACTTGTTGAGTTTTCATCTAAGACAATAGATGTTTAGACCATGAGGGGAATTCAATAAAGCCTGCACATGTAGGCAGAGTGGCATGGATCTGACATGGAAACTGGCAGCTGTGCGATCCAGTAAACAGGGCAGAAGGGAGTGCACAAGCGTGCAGACACGGAAGTGTCCATGGCATGTAAATCATCTCATATGCAGGTGAAAGTCATGCAAATGAGGGTGTTTTGTGATCCAGGAAGCAGATAGGTATCCATGCAGAACCTGTGTTGGTGTCAGAAGTGCACACGGAAAATAACCGTGTACAGAAATGTAAAAATTTAACAGAGGCTGTAAAAGCCCAATTAGAAGGTCGGAAATGTCATGGTAGGCACAGATAGGTACAAAACTATGCCCTGTGAGTCCAAATGGTAATACAAAATAATATAAAATAATCATTTTTTAATACCCATATTACGTTTGCACAGCACACAGCAACACGCAAACATGCCGTTACGCGAAAAAAAAATTAAAATGTTTAAAAGCTAAAAATAAGGCATATGTGAGGAAAATACATTATAGTTCCCTGCATGCAGTATGCACAATGGTAGATTTCAGTGGTTGCTAAGGAAGCAGGTCCTGGAATAGTGAAGTACCCAGGTTATGTGCAAGGATCTGTATGCAAATGAGCTGGGGTTACTGAATAGCAAACATGGGCCACTGTGTCAGCAGATAAAACCCATGTAGCCCCAGAACCATGTTGATGTCAGTAGAACAGGCAGCTGGAATAAAAAGGATGTGTGTGACTATAAGTGTAAGTGGACTAGAACTCAGCAGTGCCAGTTTGCAAGCTGCTCAGCTCAGCTAAGTGAGGGGGGTTCTAGTGCTGCTAAGCTTTGTATAGCTGTGGGGTGCATGTTTTAGCTGATTTAAGCTATGCTGAATGTGCCCATGCATGGGGATGTATCCAGACTGCTGAGGAGTGTTTACACCTGCTGCATGGGTTTGCGCACCATACTGCAGTGCTTAGCAGGGAAAGCATTTTAAAAAAATAGGAATAGCCTGGAATAAGCCAGTCATGTCTAAATGACTGATAAGCCCTGTTCCATTAACACTGGTCCATTCAACCCCCTCAACAATTCAATGATATACTTCGCAGGTGCAATGCATCATAGTCAGCCAATCACACAGGCTTCATCTGCAGCACACCACTGTAAAGTATGCATGCACCCTACAATCTGATTTTTCACCTATACTCTGCACTAATGGAGTACAGACTTGGGAATTTTAACTGACAGAATGCTAGGGGCTGCTGCTGCTCTGCTACATCTGTATGTGCTATAGGCTGAGGTCAGTGCTGATGTTGCTACTGACAGTAGGCCTAGACTGAGAAGGAGAAGAGTGTTCAGGCCCAAGGTAACCTTCCAGGAGCTACATGAGCTGGAGATTGTAGAGCTCTACAGGGTGGACAGGGACATACTACAAGAACTCACGGAGCTTTGCCGCCATCAACTCAGACCTAGAGTCAACAGAGGGGAACCCTGCCCAGTGAAAACAAAGGTATGTGTATTCCTTAGAATACTAGCTACAGGTACTTTTCAAAGACCAACTGGGGACATGATGAGGGTCTCACAGGCATCTGCATCCAGGATACTCCACCAGATGCTGGCTGCCATGCAAGCACATGCCAGTGAGCACATTTATTTACCTTGCAACCCTGAGGAGATGGCTGGCAGTATGCATCTCTTCCACCATGTAGCACACTACCCTGAGGTACTTGGTGCCATTGACTGCACTCATGTGCACATCAAAGCACCACCTGTGAGGAGGGTAGAGCCTACATCAACCATAAGAGGTGTCACTCCATCAATTGCCAGGTCATGTGCAATGCCCTGGGCATTATCATGAGTGTGTGTGCTGGCAACCCTAGCAGTTATCACAACTCCCATATCTGGCACGCATCACAGCTGTAACAGATGTTTGCCTGGGGGACATCCCATATGGCCATCTACTGGGGGATGCTTGCTATGCACTGGAACCATGGATGATGACAACCATCAGAAATGTACACACACCTACCAAAGAATGCCATAATGAGGAACACACACACAAACTAGGAACATCATAGAGCATGTGTTTGGGCTGCTCAAGTCATGGTTCCACTGCCTTGCTATATCTGGTGGAACCCTGCAATACTCTCCAGCCACATGTGCACAGATGTTCACAGTATGTGCCATGCTACACAATATGATCCTGCCAAAACAGCTGTGGCAGGATCATCACACAGAAGGGACACACAGCCCCCTACCAGTGCCAAGGTCCCCACAGCCACAGCGACAGGGGGACTTGGATGAGGAACCCCCTGAGCCTGTCCCTGTAGGCAGTCATAGGCATGCCCAGTATTCCCTGTCCTTGACAAAGAGGCAAGGCATAGCACATGCACTGACAACCTAGGGTCCTAGGGACTGACACTTCATTCTGACTTACATACATAGTAAAAAGGATACCAACCACATCACACAACCTGTACCTTACTATGTATTGGCTGTGTACTGCATGCATCAGAGTCAGCCCTGAAGCACAGTTATCTCAACTGCTGCAGTCACAAGGTAAGTCATTGTTCCTTACAACAAATGTATGGGGCACTAGGCTATGGTAGCATATGTATGGACCTGCTGCATGTATGCAAGGGAATAGAGTGGGCTACTGGGTTACCTGCAGAGAAGTAACAGCTATGTGGGACAACAAGGAACTCTCTGTCCAATACTGGTTGTCCCATAATATGCAATAGGCCACAAGGCAGCAAAACCCACTGCACTATGTGAGGGAATTGCCAAGCAGTGGGGACATAGGACAGATGTGTGACTGTCAATGCTAGAGTCCCCTACTGCCAATGTAGCCATGTTTCCATATAACTGCAGTAACAGTATGTTAACAAGGTTATAGCAGCAGACCACACAATCCCAGGGCTGTCCCAAACAACCTGGCAACATGTCCAATGTCCTCAATATGTAGGGGTCAAAATTATGTCTGTCTGTTGTTGTCAGGAATTAAAGTTCACTTTCTGGTGGCTGGTGTGGCTTAGTAGGCTAAGCAGATTAGCATAGCTGATGGTGTTCATGATTCGAAGCTGGCTGGACCTACAATTGTGCATGTGAAGTACTCCTATGGTAGGAGTCCCACAGACTGAAAAATATGTCACTATTTCTTACTGCAAGAAAGCTGAACAACACCAGAGACAGTGGAGGAACAGGGGGCCATCGCTATGGACATTACACATGCTCTGAGTAACCTAGAAGGTGGCTAGTATAACAGCAGGTTGTAACAAGTCAGAATAGCAACAGGATGTACAGGCCATCAAGTAACTTTGTCAGTACCTACAACAAGTCAGTGGGCACCATGTAGTTGTATATTACCAAAAAAAAAACATAACTGTCTGAGGAGTAGAGCAGACATATAGGGAGAAATGCTGAACATCCTGCAAAATGTGTTCAGTCAGAGGTGTGAAGTCTGTAACCCTGTTTGTGGTGTTACATTATGAACCCCAATCACAGCATGCCTACAACTACTTAGAGCAGGAAATATGGACAAAGCCATGAAAAGGAGAGGGACAAAGGCCCACATATAAGGAGAACAATTAACTAGTGGCCACACAAATATAGACAGTGCAGAGAATGACTGGTCATCCAGTAGCATGGGATCCCTGCTGTGAATGGAGTCAGTAAATCAACTGTCTGTCATCAGTTCCTAAAATCAATCTATAATTATTTGCCACTGATATACCAGAAAATCACAATGCTATGTAAAACGTACCAGACATATGATGCAAAACCTTGTAAGTCAGTTACAATCTGTACACACTCTAGGTATGAATCAGATATTATGTACAGCACACAGCTGGAGAATCCCTTGGACATAATATCAAGGAGGTGCTGGACTATTGAATCAGGTGTAGCAGCCAAATGGCTGTAGCACACAAAATCCTGGACTGAAGTACAGGTAGGTCTGGTCTGGAGTCACCTTGTAAGTACTGATGGTCACGCTGGGCATGCTCCTACACTTAGCTAATTTCGGCCCATGTTTGATGACTCATCTACCAAAAGAACTGAGACGTGAATATATCACTCTGCATACAGACAGGTATGTATATGTATCTGTCTCTCCCTATCCCTCTCAGACATGATTAACCTTCTCTAGCAGTATGTGGCACACACACACACACACACACACACACACACACACACACACACACACACATATATATATGTGTGTGTGTGTGTGTGTGTGTGTGTGTGTGTGTGTGTGTGTGTGTGTGTGTGTGTGTGTGTATACATATATAGAGGTAATTATATATATATATATATATATATATATATATATATATATATATATATATCTTCTTCTTCTTTTTTCAGCTTTTTACGGTTAGGGGTCGCCACAGCGGATCACCTGTCCGCTCATGATTGACAGTGGAGTTTTACAGTGTTGAGTTGCCAGCCAGGCGCCCAACCTTCCACAGAAGGCACACACACATGCACTCACACCTAGGGCCAATTTAGAGTGTCCAATTCACCTGCAGCATGTCTTTGGGATGTGGAAGGAAACCTGAGCACCTAGAGGAAATCCACGCGACCACAGGGTGGACATGCAGACTCCGCACAGAAGGCACCCCAGCTGAGAATCGAACCGAAGAACCTCTTGCTGTGAGGCGACACTGTACAAGTTCAGATATATTAGTTTTTCAAAATAACTTAAATTTTCACATGCATGGATGTCCTTGGTATATTTCTGCTGTACTCTTTCCAGTTTACTCATGCTTGTTTTCTTATAGGGTTTCCATATTGTTATTCCATACTCGAGTTTGGGTCTAATGTAACTAACAAACAATGACTTCATTATTTTTGATTTCCTAGACTTTATAAATCTTTTTATGCAACCTATAGTTCTATAACTATCATTAACCAATTGATTGCTATGATTAGAAAAACTCATAGCTGAATCTACCCATAGACCCTGGCCCTTAAATGAGTCTACAGTTTTAATCACTGGGTATTGTATTAAATATTCACCTTTCAATTTATGCCTACCAAATCTCATATGCTTAGTTTTTGATCTGTTTATCAGCATATTATTATCCTGTGCCCAAATAGTCAATTTAGTCAAGTTATTTTGCAGACATTCCTTATCTGTCAGTAGGGGTCCTAATCTCATAAAGGGAAACTCTGTATATGTGGGTATGTAAATATACCCCCTTGCAGCAGTGTGTCTGTCTCACTTATCTGTGTGCAATAGTTATACCTTTTCAGACCCTATCAACCCCCATTATCCTCCTTTACAGGACCTGCTGATGTCATCCACCTTAACAGCACTGGCAGACACTCTCAGAATTCATAAGCTCCTTGGCGCATGCAATAAGTATGTAGTACTAAAGTATGGATAGGTAGGGGTTCTAATTTCATAAAGGGCAACCGTGTGTGTGTGTGTGTGTGTGTGTGTGTGTGTGTGTGTGTGTGTGTGTGTGTGTGTGTGTACGTGTACAAATCTATCCCCTTGCCGCAGTGTGTCTGTCTTGTCTATGTGTTTTCAATGGTTATACATTTTAAGGCCCTGTGAGTAGCTACTGGCCCTAAATAGCCCACATCTAACTATGCATAAATGCTATCTGCCACCACCTATATTTGTAGGTATGGAACACCCAGGTGACACGTATCAAAGGTAGGATGCATTGTCATGGGGGAGTATGCATGCAGGATTGTTATCTGCCCCCATTCCCTCTGACACACTGTTCTACTCATACGTACCTAGGTAACCATGCATATATACAGCTGCTCATTGCTGATGTCATATTTTCACTTTGCAACAAGGCCATCCTGAGCTGCTGTACTGCCACCAACTCTCCACAGTGTAGCCACTCAGACCTCTGCAACAGAAACATACACATTTCTGAGAGACACCTGTCAGTCTGCAACACCACCAGCAATCTAACATCATGCAACAATGGTATAAACACTTTGAAGTGTTTTCATGACACATCCCAGTATACAGCACCTGTCATGGCATAACACAACTGCACTACAACATGTCATGTGCTGTACTATAGTCAACCTATGTGTCAGACACCTATTTGCATGTCCCTGTAGTGATGGTATGGATGTCAGGGATGTGGCACAGGGGGTGCTAGAGATCTAGGCTATGCCAAACAGTTGACATCATGTGTGGGAGTAAGGAAGGGGTGCTGGTCAGCTGGGCCATGGAGAGGTTCCATGTGTGTCTGTTGGTGACCTGCATGTGACAGTGATGTATGAGTGTGTGTGCATATATAGTCAAGCTATGTGATAGCCCTACAAGTGGGTATATTGGGCAGCTGTAAATCATACATGGCAGAATGGACAGTTTACCATCTCCAGCCACAAACACGGGAACTGGCTCTGTTAGGAGAGGCACTGGCACCACCATGCCCAGGGTCAGATGTGGTACTAGTCTCTGATGGTGACTGGTGTCTGCTGGGCCTGTGTTCCACATGAGACCGGCCAGGAACACATGCCCATAGCCTGCCACATCATGGTGTGGAAAGCACCCTCCCTTCTGTAGTGCTTAAGGTACTGCTACCACAGACGTGTGAGTGTGCATGGCGACATGGACTCTCCGTAGATGTTGTTGTTGATCTACGGCCACATGTCCGATGCCCTACTCCCACCAAATGTTCTAGCACAGACAATGTGTGGATAAGGCCAGACAATGTCTCACCCCACCATCTATCCACTGCATCAATGAAACGATGCATGGCATCAGCAATGTGGCAGAGGCAGTCACTGATGTCAGACAGTGATGCATCCATGATCCAGAGCATCTGTCTGGTGTTGCATTCAGATCATGCCTATTCCTCCATGATGGACTGAACATGTGTCGAGTGACTCGTGACGTGACACCTGTGACAGGTGGTGGATGGGCAGCAGTCCTCCTTTGACCATCCCTGTCAATTTGCCTGTGTAAGACTTTGCCATCTCTCTGGTTGTGGCCAGTGTCTACACTCACCTATGCCATTGTCACCACACTCTCCTGTTAGATGCCACCACACTCTGACTTCCAATATCTGTGGCCGCAAGGGGCTGGGTATGTGTGGGGATACAGACTGTGTTTGGGGACAAAGGGGGAGGAAGTCTAATGTCAACCCATAGGACAGTTTCAGCCCCCAACAACCCCATCTGTGCTTCACTATGGCCACCATCATCATCAGCGTCTGATGAGACACTGACAACAAGTTGTGAGGAGGACAAACTCCAACCCCCATGGTCACCTGTGAAGAGGAAGACAAAATAAGTACATTACTACCTGCACTATTATGTATGGTGATCTACATGCACACACATACAGGTCAGATGCCACAACTGCAGTACACATACAACATCTTATTTCTGATCCTATCCACAACACACAAGCAGGCTACAACATACACAGACAAGACAGGCCAAGTAAACCACATGCACAGCAGCTACATCCAGTTAATGTTACCACTTCTATACACTTGTAAGATAAGCGATATGTCAGTGTATGTGATAGACCTAAGAACACAATGCACTTGTTTTCAGCATACTATTGCTCCCCTGCATAGCAGACTATATAGACCTTCACAAAATATGTGCAAATATGCTACAAGTCCAACACATACACTACTGTGATTACTGATTCAATGCACTTCAGTTAACCCCTCCAAGAATGAACATACAGGTAGTGTACTTTGGCTGAGCATATCAGTTGTGTATGCAGAAAAATGTCAGCCCTTAACATTGTCAGGGTATATATGATCCATACAAAATCAATATCACACTCACTGGGTACAGGACGTTGGAGTCCAGCCACACCTAATGTACCTATGTTAATGTGAGGGAGAGATATTGTCAGCAATAATAAATGTAGCATTGTTGCAGGATAATATGCACATATAGCAACATGCACAGTAGGTACTGTGATACTGCCTACATTGCTGACATTCTGAGTATGTGTGCACAAGTATGCATTACAAACAACCCCCCATGCAGATTACATTCTGAGTATGTGTGCACAAGTATGCATTACAAACAACCCCCCCCCCAATGCAGATTGACCTGACATCCATATACTGGCATACAGAAGCTGCCACAATGACTGATACAGTATTACAATGATGAACACAGGAGCTTTACCTGGATGCTCCTCTGCTCTGTGGATGCTTTAGCTCCCACCTCCATGATGTATGGGGTGATGGATGCTTGGGAGCTGGTTATTGATCCCAGATTCATCAGGAATTCCTCTGTGGCTGAGAGTGGTTCTACTGCTGCAGGCCCTCCACCAGTGGCAACATGGTTCCTGGCCACAGAGGTGTCCCTTTGTTGTGTAGCATTTACCATGTCCATTGTGGTGTGATGGACCTGCTAATAGCATCTGTCCTGTAGCTCTACATGGTTGACTGCTGTGACAAGGTCTGCCCACAGTGCAGAATGTTGCTCATGATTGTGGTGAGTCCTGGACAG
Source organism: Protopterus annectens (assembly GCF_019279795.1). Classification (NCBI taxonomy): domain Eukaryota; kingdom Metazoa; phylum Chordata; order Ceratodontiformes; family Protopteridae; genus Protopterus; species Protopterus annectens. Next base: position 1,706,389,915 of record NC_056741.1, on the reverse strand, counting down.
CAGAATGTCATAATGCAGTCTGAAGCCATCCAGGATCACATTTTCCGTAGCTGAAAATAGTGGGTTCCTCTGTCTATATATCCTTTCTGAAAGACAAGAATAGGGGAACCCATCACAGGACCACATATGTTGCTCTCCACTATGTGCACACCCTGCACATCCAAACTGGCCTGCACTATGCACTGCTACCTCTCATGTCATACCCCACCATCTATCGACAATTATGTATGTGGCTATCAGCAACATAGAAGCAATACCGGTTATGTTCCTGTGTGCCATGATGGAGTGTGCTGAATGTCTACACTCCCATCAATGCCATCTACTGTGTTGTGCCCCCTATGGCCAACATCCCCGTACCATGTCAGACAGCTGCGTTTTGATAAATAGGTGTGTGTGCTATTACAAGTATATGGGGATAGTCGAGCAACATCCATGTGCCACAATGACAGACAGCAATGCAAATGTGCTGTGGGGTATCTTCCCTGTAGGTGTCCTACTTCTCCAGTACACAGATTGTTTGGAGAATGTGTACATGTACCTGATATATGTAGTCCCTTTACCAGAAATGTGGATGCCTGGAAAACAGTTGGACAATAATTGTTGGCTGTTCTTAGAATGTGAAGAATCTGGCTGTCAGACGCCAGATCCCTCAAAAACAATTTATGCTGCAGTAATATCTGTTACTGTATTCATATCATTGCTTTGTATGATAAATATGTATGCTCTGTTGCTGTGATTGGGCCTGTGACCCCCACTACTAATGGATATGACCTGCAATCCTGCTGTACAGGGTTGCCAGGTATGATAGCCACAGCTGTCAAGCGATGAGATATGAATGTTGAGAAAACAGTGAACCAGCCAGAGTACATCAGGGACAGTCAGGGACACTGGTACAATGTCTGAACTATTCCTGTCTGACATTAACAGACTGAGAATACCTAAACAACAGTACATCATGTGATATGCCATCTGTGTCCACCAGTACTCACTGTCACTATGTCTAATACACAATCCAGTGGCATTTGTACAGGAGCCAACCATTGTAGGAGGGAGTGAGAGGACCACAGCTGTGATCTAAGTCACAGCAGGCAGAGTTGAAAGGCATGCCTGTAGCTTTTGGACAGCAGACTATCAGCAACATGTCATTCTCAGAGATGTACTAGAGGCCTACAGTTGTAAGCCCTATTACCCATAACTGCATCCTCCCATCTGCAATTGTATTACATATTGCATCTGGTAGAGTGCTGTAATCCTTTTGTGCAGAAATTTTGAAGATGAAATGCTTCTGAAATCACTGTCTGGCTTGGTAAAGCAAATTACATACCTGTTTACCATAGGCAGCTGCTTGCCTTTTGTAGGTAATGCTCAATAACATGTTTGCCTGTGCACCAATCAGTAGTTCAGATTTACTTATTGCATCCAGAATAACTGGGTTGCAATTTCATTAGCCAATGACATGGCACAACAGTGCAATATTTAAGGCCTTCATGTAGGCCTTGGCCCCTTTGCTAGACTTTGAGAGGGACATTACTGAGGTGTAGAGACTACAGCATAACAGAGGGTAGGTACAAATACTGTCCACTGTTGGGATTTAAGTGGTATGTCTACAGTTTTGCATGTTATCTTTGGCTATTGTCAAATGACTTTCTGATTATGTGACAGGTCAGTGTTAAAAAATGTGGGTTGAGGTCAGTAAGGGAGAAGACAGATGTGGGTGTCATATATCATACACATCAGAATATGCATCATGCTGCAGTAGATGCTGGTTTATCAGACTGTGACACATATCCCTCTTGCTTGGCTTCTGTAGTTCAACATACTGCTGCATATGTTGCAGGCTGCAGCAGCTGCTTTTTTGCCCAGGACTCATACTGGGGATTATGAACACATTGGAGGATAGCAAGCTGTATGTGTCAGTGAGGGAGCAGTGTCAGCTCTGTCATTACAGCAGAGCCAGGGTGAGGGTATCCATAACAGTCCAGGTGAGATATGGATTAAGGTACATATGTTATGTAACAGTGCCAATTGGAGAGGGTTAGGCGACATATAGGTAGCCTATACATATTTGTGCAGTGTGTCCCTACCTACAGGCCTTTGATGTGCTAACATGGGTAGCAGTGAATATAGTAGCAGCAACCTGATTTGTTTAAAATTGCAGGACTCAGTCATTATTTATTGTATTCACAAGCATGAGATTGCAACACACTGGATTCAAACTCAGGACTGTGGGTGGCAAAATGTACAGCATGCTAGGGACTTAGACTGAGATACAGAGCAAACACTCCAGCATGTGTATTTACAAGATATATGTGTATGCATACAGTCTGTTACAGAGGAGCCACATTAGAATGTGTGTTTGTATGGGTATGACATATGACACTGAACTCTCTGTCATGATTTTCTAAACTCAATCTGCACTGAATTGTCAGTACTTCAGTGCACAGAAAAGGTTTTGTGACTGTGCCAAAAGTAGGCAGCACAACTGTGGAAATACTGCAACAGTCTGTGCAGTTGACAGATATACCTGCTATCCCAGACCTCACATCCATCCATCATTATTTATGTGGCTGTGTGCTGGCTTGGTATCTGCATCACAGTCCCAGGTATGCTACCAATTTTCCCATTATATGTACAAGCAGTGTGTCACTGGCAATCAGGATATGTGTATGGAAACACCTGTGTTACTTCAGAGTTGAGTGACATAGTAGACTAATGCACTATGCTGTAGTTGACAGGGTCCTGGGTTTGAGAGTTGGCAGGGTTGGTTGTTTTGCAGATGTGCCTAACTGTGTCAAAAACAGAGAAGGTGATTAAGCCAGTTTTAAGCAGTGTTAAGTGTCTGCGGGTTTGTGCGGCAAAACATGCTACTTAGCCCCGCTTAAACCCACGCTAATTTAAAAAAAAAAAAAAAGAAAAGAAAAAAGGAGTGAAAGTAAAGTGGTGAAATGGGGGCAAGCAGGGGGGAACATACTGAAAAGCAGGCAGTGATATGCAGGACGGGTGTAGGAAAGAACCATAGTTCTCCATTCCCTGTACAGCAACAACTGTGCAGGTTGTAGAGAATTTGGAATTTAGCGCCTCTATGGGCAACATAACTTGTGTTGATTAATTCATGTCATGATTATGTGTATCCACTGATCATGGGTGTGAAATGGAGATCTATGTATAGGGAGATTTTGTTTTGTAGGACAGAAGCACTTTTTTTAAGGAACACAAAAAGAAAAATCTATCATGTCATGATTACGTGTGTCCATTGCACATGGGTGTGAAATGGAGAGCTATATACGGGGAAATTTTTTTGTGGGAACAGATGCCCTTTTTTTAAGGAACACAAAACTAAAAATTTATCAAAGCTAGACTTTCCACTGTGTGATACCGTAAACCTTTTGAATTAGAGGAACATGGGATATATGCAAATGTCCTGTTAAGGATATCAGATGTTTCAGCTAAATGGCAATTTTGAATGTCCATGACCATGTAGTGTTTTTTAAAGGCTTGGTTTTTCTATGTGGTGTTTCTTAAATGATTGTCTTTCTGTGTGATTTTTCATTTTGTGTTTTTTAACCAATTGTTTTTCTGTGTGACCTTTTTACTCATTGTTTTAGTTTCTTAGTTGGGATATTTTGCAGACACCCTAATGTTAATGGATATCAGTTGGGTACGACAATGCTGTGTTTCCAAATGTTAGCCAGACATTCCACTTATGCTGTGCAGATGATGCCATAAGAATGCAGAAACATGCATGTCCAAAGATAGTAGGGTTTGACTTTATTGGCCTGAAATTATCCATAATTAGACTTAAAAGAAAAAGTCATGGACATTCAGAATTGCCATTTAGCTGAAACACCTGATATCCTTAATGGGTAATTTGTACATATCCCATGGCACCTCTAATTCAAGAGGTTTAAGGTATCACACAGTGGAAATATAGCTTTGCTAGATTTTTCTTTTTGTGTTTTTTAACTGATTGTTTTTTCTGTGTGATCTTTTTACTCATTGTATTATTTTTTTAGTTGAGAGATTTTGCAGACACCATAATGTTCGTGGATATCAGATGGGTATGACAACCCTGAGTTTCCCAATGTTAGCAATACATTCCATGTATGCTGTGCTGATGATGCTATAAGAAGGCAGAAACATGCATGTCCCCAGCTAGTGGGGTTTGGCTTTATTGGCCTGAAATTGTTCACAAATAGACTTAAAAGAAAAGGTAATGGACATTCAGAACTGCCATTTAGGTTAAACACCTATTATCCTTAATGGAAATATTCATATATATCATGTCTCCTCTAATTCAAGAGGTTTAAGGTATCACACAGTGGAAATATAGCTTTGCTAGATTTTTTTTTTTGTGTTTTTAAACCAATTGTTTTTTTTCTGTGTGACCTTTTTACTCACTGTTTTAGTTTGTTAGTTGGGATATTTTGCCAACACCCTAATGTTCATGGATATCAGTTGGGTACCACATCCCTGTCTTTCTAAATGTTAGCTAAACATCCCACTTATGCTGCGCTGATGATGCCATAAGAAGGCAGGGACATGCATGTCCACAGCTAGTGGGGTTTGGCTTTATTGACCTGAAATTGTCCATAGATAGACTTAAAAGAAAAAGTCATGGACATTCAGAACTGCCATTTAGCTGAAACACCTATTATCCTTAATGGGCAGTTTGCATGTATCCTTTGTTGCCTCTAATTCAAAAGGTTTACGGTATTGCACAGTGGAAAGTCTAGCTTTGCTAGATTTTTCAATTTGTGTTTTTTAACTGATTGGTTTTTCTGTGTGACCTTTTTACTAATTGTTTTAGTTTGTTAGTTGGGATATTTTGCAGACACCCTAATGTTCATGGTTATTAGTTGGCTCAGACAACCCTGTGTTTCCAGATGTTAGCCAAACCTTTCACTTATGCTGTGCTGATGATGCCATAAGAAGGCAGAAACATGCATGTCCACAGCTAGTGGGGGTTGGGTTTATTAGCCTGAAATTGTACATGAAAAGACTTAATGTGCATTCAGAATTGTCATTTACCTAAAGCACCTGATATCCTTAACAGGTAATTTGCATATATCCCATGTCACCTCTAATTCAAGAGGTTTAATGCATCACAAAGTACAAATGATTGACTTCAACAACTGGCTAAGCTTCTGGTGTCATTCTAAGGGGATCCAGTATCTGTCTGCCTGGGATGACATGATCAACAGACCATGATGCTTTGCCAGAGATGGCCTGCACCTTCGCCCTTGGGATTCTGGATACTGGCTATAATTCATACCGCATCTTTCGGCCACCTAACCTGGACCTAAACACTAAAGGCAGAGGAGTGTCCATATTCATTAAGGATATCCACAACTCCAGGCTAGTTGCTTAGCATAATGCATCCGAGATTATCCAAGTGCAACTAACTCTGGGCCAGACTGCAATCCAAATTGCAGCTTGCTACAGATCCCCCACCATGCCCCAGGATTCCCACTCCTCATTTCTTGATACACTGCAAAATATTAGGGTACAACATAACACCCTAATAATGGGTGATTTCAACTACTCCACCATTAACTGGGAAAACTACTGATGCACCAACTCTTTTGCTCAACATTTTCTGGAATTCATGAATTCCAATGCCTTGGATCAACTTATCCACACTCCCACCAGGGGCAGCAATAGCCTAGAACTGGTCATTACCAACATGGGCAATCAGTGTTCCACACCAGATGTAAATTGCTTGTTGATCAGAACCGACCACAAGCTAATCACCCTAGACATCCATATCCCTCCCCCACCCCATTAGGGAAACCACTGTAAAATATTTCTCCAAAGCCAACTTCACGCTTCTTAAGACAGAAGTGGCAAACTTCATGACACCCATGCAGACGGACAATAGAGGTATGACTGCTGAATCCTACACAAATGCACTTTATAAGTACTTACATGAGTGCATGGATCATGCAATCCCTGACAGAACCAAGATGCTGTCCTTCAAAAAAAGGTAGTCAATCTGGTAGTTCCCTGCCATAAACAAACAACAGAAGAAAGAAACTGTTGTAAAAAAGAGTAAAATCCCATGATTGGAGGAACTCCATGGTCAGCCTCAGTAATCCCTCATAAAATCCTCCAAAGCTAGTTATGAAAACAAAATCAACACTAATTCATAAGACAACCACACAGCATTCTATAACTATGTCAAGAATCTCAATGGCATCACTCAGATCTGCTCTGAGTTACAGCACAATGGCACTAAATATATGGAACCAACTGATATTGCCAACATCCTGGCAGATAGGTTCAGTGCTAACTTTACCCCCCCTCACACCCCCTAAAGGGCCTATCTCTATATCCAAAGAATGCAAAGTTCCTGTAATCACAGCTGCAAAGGTAAAAACCACACTCTCCAAAGCCAAGAACACAGCATTCATAGGACATGACAACATCCCAGGCTGCATTCTACATGAACTACAGAATGAACTGGCACCCCACCTAAGTACCATGTTCAGTTATAGCCTCACCTCAGGCTTTGTACCTACTGAATGGCGGACAGTGATGGTTACCCCACTCCACAAAGGAGGAGCCACAACAGACCCCGGGAACTATCACCCCATTAGCCTGATGAGTCTGGTCTGCAAGGCTATGGAATGTATCATCGTGGAACTTATATACAATGACATTGGTAATCTTCAAACTCTGGACCCCACCCAGTTCAGGTTTGTAAAATGCAGATCATGTCTCCTAAACCTGATAGACTTCTTTGAAGTAGTCACCAAAGCTGTAGATGAGGGTAAGGTGGTTCACACAGCCTATCTAGATCTCGCCAAGGCTTTTGACACTATTCCCCACTCTGGAATTATAGATAAACTCACTAAAATAGGTATAAATCCCTATGTTACAAGATAGGTTCTCAACTTGCTCACTGACAGAACCAACACTGTGAAAGTAGCAGACTCTAAATCCAACTTCATATCAGTGACAAGTGGAGTACCACAGGGTTCAGACCTGGGTCCTCTCCTGTTTGGTATCTACTTCTCTGAAGTACAGGCTAACACAGAAGGTCTTTGGCTAACAAAGTTCACAGATGACTGCAAACTAGGAGCTGTAATCGAAACTCCTAACGATGTGGACATCCTACATAGGGACGTCACTGGGACAGATGCCTGGTGTCAAAGCCATGGCCTCAAGCTCAATGCCAAACATGCATTGTCATCCCTTTTGGTAAAAACTCTGTACCCATGAACTACCACATAGGTTGTAGTCTACTTAACACCAAAAGTGTGATAAGAGACCTTGGGACACAGGTGGACAGTAGTCTCTCCTTTGATAATCATATCACCACAGCAGTTAGGAAATCATTCTATGTGGCACACCTCATCACAAAAGGTTTCTCATACAGGAAAAAAAGAGGTCATTGTTACATTCTACTCATCACTAATTAGACCCATTATAGAATACAGTACCCCTTTTGGTATGTACCTCACAAGACATCTACAACAACTGGTAAGGCCGCAGAAATACCTCACAAAGAGGATTACTGGCCTTAAACAGATGGCCTACGCAGACCGTTTCAAAAAACTCCAGCTTTACTCCGTCATATATCGCCTAGTCAGAGGCGATCTCTGCCTAATATACAAAGCTATGTCAAACCTAGAGCTGTTGGATATGCTCCACTTACAGAATTCCCAGTCCCTCTGAGCTAACGCTCTAGGGACCTAAACCTGGTCACCCCAATAAACAGAACATGCTGGAGGGATAGATTCCTGTCCCAGAGACTTCCCATACTCTGGAACAAACTGCCTATCTATAGTAAACAAAGCTCCTCATTATCACTCTTCAAGAAAAATATTGATGATTGGATGGGAGATAGGAAATTCACCCCAGGGATCACTTTTGTGGCTCTGCTCAATAGGGGGACATGAAAATAATTTTCTTGGATGGCAAAAGCCAGGGTACCTTTTTGGCTAGGCTTGCATATGCCCTAGGGCCAATAGCCGAGTACCTACCTATGAACCTATGAAAGACAAGCTTACTAGATTTGTCTTTTTGTGCGTTTTAACCAATGTTTCTTTCTGAGTGACATTTTTACTCATTGTTTTAGTTTGTTAGTTGGGATATTTTGCAGGCACCCTAATGTTCATGGATATCAACTGGGTACAACAACCTGTGTTTCCAAATACTAGTCAAACATTCCAGTTATGCTGTGCTGATGATGCCATAGGAAGGCAGAAACATGCATGTCCACAATTGGTAGAGTTTGGCTTTATTGGCCTGAAATTGTGCATCAATAGACTTAAAAGAAAAAGTCATGGATATTCAGTGCTGCCATTTAGCTGAAACACCTGATATGCTTAACAGGCAATTTGTATATATCTCATGTTGCCTTTAATTCAAGATGTTTAAAGTGCTACACAGTGGAAAGTCTAGCTTTGGTAGTTTTTTCTTTTTGTGTTTTTTAACCAATTGTTTTTTCTGTGTGACATTTTTATTCTTTGTTTTAGTTTGTCAGTGGGGATATTTTGCAGACACCCTACTGCCCATGGATATCAGATGGGTACAACAACCCTGAATTTCCAAATTTTAGACAAACATTCCACTTATGCTATGCTGATGATGCCATAAGAAGGCAGAAACATGCATGTCCCCAGCTAGTGGGATTTGGCTTTATTGGCCTGAAATTGTCCATAAATAGACTTAAAAGAAAAAGTCAATGACATTCAGAAATGCCATTTAGCTGAAACATTTGTTATCCTTAATGGGCAATTTGCATATATACCATGTCACCTCTAATTCAAGAGGTTTAATGTATCACACAGTGGAAAGTCTAGCTTTGTTAGGTTTTTCTATTTGTGTTTTTTAACCAAATGTTTTTTCTGTTTGATGTTTTTACTCATTGTTTTAGTTTGTCATTGGGGATATTTTGCAGACACCCTAATGTTCATGGATATCAGTTGGGTACGTCAACCCTGTGTTTCCAAATGTTAGCCAAACATGTCACTTTTGCTTTACCAATGATGCCATAAGAAGGCAGATACATGCATGTCCACAGCTAGTGGGGTTTGGCTTTATTGGACTGAAATTGTCCATAAATACACTTAAAAGAAACTGTTACGGACATTTGGAACTGCCATTTAGCTGAAACACCTATTATCCTTAATGGGCAGTTTGCATGTATCCTATGTCACCTCTAATTCAAAAGGTTTACAGTATCACACCATGGAAAGTCTAGCTTTGCTAGATTTTTCAATTTGTGCTTTTTAACTGATTGGTTTTTCTGTGTGACCTTCTACTAATTGCTTTAGTTCGTTAGTTGAGATATTTTGCAGACACCCTAATGTTCATGGTTATCAGTTGGGTCCGACAACCCTGTGTTTCAAAATGTTAACCAAAATTTCACTTATGCTGTGCAGATGATGCCATAAGAAGGCAGAAACATGCATGTCCACAGCTAGTTGAGTTTGGCTTTATTAGCCTGAAACTGTACATAAATACGCTTAAAAGAAAAAGTCATGCACCTGATATCCTAAACAGGTAATTTGCATATATCGCATGCCACCTTTAATTCAAGAGGTTTAATGTATCACACAGTGGAAAGTCTAGCTTTACTATATTTTTATTTTTGTGCCTTTTAACCCATTGTTTTTTCTGTGTGACCTTTTTACTCATTGTTTTAGTTTGTTAGTTGGGATATTTTGCAGACACCCTAATGTTCATGGATATCAGTTGGGTACAACAACCTGTGTTTCCAAATGTTAGCCAAACATTCCAGTTATGCTATGCTGATGATGCCATAAGAAGGCAGAAACATGCATATCCACAGCTGGTGGAGTTTGGCTTTATTGGTCTAATTGTCCATAAATAGACTTAAAAGAAAAAGTCATGGACTTTCAGAATTGCCATTTAGCTGAAACACCTGATATGCTTAACGGGCAATTTGTGTATATCCCATTTTGCCTCTAATTCAAGAGGTTTAATGTATAATACAGTGGAAAGTATAGCCTTGCTAGATTTTTCTTTTGTGTTTTTTTAACTGATTGTTTTTTCTGTGTGATATTTTTACTCATTGTTTTAGTTAGTTAGTTGGGATATTTTGCAGACACCCTAATGTTCATGAATATCAGTTGCATACGACAAACCTCATTTTCCAAATGTTAGCCATTTATTCAAGTATTCTGTGCTGATGATGCCATAAGAAGGCAGAAAAGTGCATGTCCACAGCTGGTGGAGTTTGGCTTTATTGGCCTGAAATTGTCCATAAATAGACTTAAAAGAAAAATGCATAAACATTCAGAACTGCCATTTAGCTGAAACACTGGATATGCTTAATGGGCAATTTGTATATATCCCATGTTGCCTCTAATTCAAGATGTTTAAAGTATCCCACAGTGGAAAGTCTAGCTTTGTTAGATTATTCTTTTTGTGTTTTTTAACCGATTGTTTTTTCTGTGTGACATTTTTACTCATTGTTTTAGTTACAAGTGCAACTAACTCTGGGCAAGACCACAATCCAAATTGTAGCTTGCTACAGTTCCCCCACCATGACCCAGGATTCCCTCTCCTCATTTCTTGATACACTGCAAAATATTAGGGTACAACCTAACACCCTAATAATGGGTGATTTCAACTACCCCACCATTAACTGGGAAAACTACTCATGCATCAACTCTTTTGCTCAATATTTTTTGGAATTCATGAATTCCAATGCCTTGGATCAACTTATCCACAACCCCACCAGGGGCAGCAATATCCTAAACCTGGTCATTACCAACATGGGCAACCGGTGTTCCACACCAGAGGTCAATTCCTTGTTGGTCAGATCCGACCACAAGCTAATCACCCTAGACATCCATATCCCGCTCCCACCCCCACCCCATTAGGGAAACCACCATAAAAAATTTCTCCAAAGCCAACTTCACACTTCTTAATACAGAAGTGGCAAACTTCATGACACCCATGCAGACAGACAATAGAGGTATGACTGCTGAATCCTACACAAATGCAATTTATAAGCACTTACATGAGTGCATGGATCGTGAAATCCCTAACAGAACCAAGATGCTATCCTTCAAAAAAAGGAAGCCAATCTGGTGGTCCCCTGCCATAAACAAACTCTACAACAGAAGTAAGAAACTGTTGCAAAAAAGAGAAAAATCCCATGATTGGAAGAACTCCATGGTCAGCCTCAGTAAGAAGCTGAGATCCCTCATAAAATCCTCCAAATCTAGTTATGAAAATAAAATCGACACTGATTCTAAAGACATCCACAAAGCATTCTATAGCTATGTCGAGAATCTCAATGGCACCACTCAGATCTGCTCTGAGTTACAGCACAATGGCACTAAATATACAGAACCAACTGATATTGCCAACATCCTGGCAGATAGGTTCAGTGCTAACTTTACCCCTATCGCACCCCCTAAAGGGCCCATCTTTATACCTGAAGAATGTAAAGTTCCTGTAATCACGGCTGCACAGGTAAAAACCACACTCTCCAAAGTCAAGAGCACAGCATCCATGGGACATGACAACATCCCAGGCTGCATTCTACATGAACTACAGAATGAACTGGCACCCTCACTTAAGTATCATATTCAGTCATAGCCTCACCTCAGGCTTTGTGCCCACTGAATGGTGCATAGGGATGGTTATCCCACCCCGCAAAGGGGGAGCCAACACAGATCCTGGGAACTACCACCCCATTAGCCTGATGAGCCTGGTCTGCAAGGCTATGGAACGTATCATCATGGAACTTATAAACAATGACATTGGTAATTTCCAAACTCTGGACCCATCCAGTTCAGGTTTGTAAAAGGCATGTCTCCTAAACCTGATAGACTTCTTTGAAGTGGTCACCAAGGCTGTAGATGAGGGTAAGGTGGTTCACACAGCCTATCTTGATCTCGCCCAGACTTTTGACAGCATCCCCCACTCTGGAATTATAGATAAACTCACTAAACTAGGTATAAATCCATATGTCACAAGATGGGTTGTCAACTGGCTCACTGACAGAACCCACACTGTGAAAGTAGCAGAATCCAAATCCGACTTCATACCAGTGACAAGTGGCGTACCACAGGATTCAGTCCTGGGTCCTCTCCTGTTTGGTATCTACTTCTCTAAAGTACAGGCTAACACAGAAGGACTTTGGCTAACAAAGTTCGCAGATGACTGCAAATTAGGAGCCATAATTGAAACTCCTAATGATGTGAACATCCTACATAAGGGCGTCACTGAGACAGATGCCCGGTGTCAAACCATGGCCTCAAGCTCAATGCCAAAAAGTGCATTGTCATCCCTTTTGGTAAAAACTCTGTACCCATGAACTACCACATAGGCGGTAGTCTACTTAACACCAAAAGTGTGATAAGAGACCTTGGGACACAGGTAGACAGTAGTCTCTCCTTTGATAATCACATCATCACAGTAGTCAGGAAATCATTCTACGTGGTTTCTCATCCAGGAAAAAAGAGGCCATTGTTACCCTCTAATCATCACTCATTAGACCTATTATAGAATACAGTGCCCCTTTTGGTATGTACCTCACAAGATATCTACAACAACTGGAAAGGTGGCAGAAATACCTCAAAAAGAGGATTACCAGCCTCATCCAGATGGCCCACGCAGACCGTCTCAAAAAACTACAGCATTACTCCATCACATATCACCTAGTCTCCATAAATAGACTTAAAAGAAAAAGTCATGGGTATTCAGAATTGCCATTTAGCTGAAACACCTGATAGCCTTAACAGGTAATTTGCATATATTCCATGTCACTTCTATTTCAAAAGGTTTAAGGTATCACACAGTGGAAATTCTGGCTTTGCTAGATTTTTCTTTTTTTTTGTGTTTTTTAACTGATAGTTTTTTCTGTGTGACCTTTTTACTCATTGTTTTAGTTTGTTAGCTGCGATACTTTGCAGACACCCTAATGTTCATGGATATCAGTTGAGTATGGCAACAATGTGTTTCCAAATGTTAGCCAAACATTCCACTTAGGCTGTGCTGATGATTACATAAAAAAGGCAGAAACATGCATGCCCACAGATAGTGGGGTTTGGCTTTATTGACCTGAAATTGTCCATAAATAGACTTAAAAGAAAAAGTCATGGACATTCAAAACTGCCATTTAGCTGAAACAGCCGTTATCCTTAATGTACAGTTTGTTTGTATCCTGTCACCTCTAATTCAAGAGGTTTATGGTATCACACAGCTGAAAATCTAGCTTTGGTAGATTTTTCTATTTGTGCTTTTTAACTGATTGGGTTTTCTTTGTGACCTTTTTACTAATTGTTTTAGTTTGTTAGTTGGAATATTTTGCAGACACCCTAATGTTCATGGTTATCAGTTGGGTACGACAACCCTGAGTTTCCAAATGTTAGCCAGGCATTTCACTTATGCGGTGCTGATGATGCCATAAGAAGGCAGAAACATGCATGTCCACATCTAGTGGGGTTTGGCTTTATTAGCCTGAAATTGTACATAAATAGGCTTAAATTATAAAGTCATGTACATTCAGAATTGCCATTTAGCTGAAACACCTGATATCCTTAACAGGTAATTTGCATATATCCCATGTCACCTCTAATTCAAAAAGTTTACGGTATCACACAGTGGAAAGTCTAGCTTTACTAGATTTTTCTTTTTGTGCCTTTTAACTGATTGTTTTTTTCTGTGTGACATTTTTACTCATTGTTTTAGTTTGTTAGTTGGGATATTTTGCAGACACCCTAATGTTCATGGATATCAGTTGGGTATGGCAACCCTGTGTTTCCAAATCTTAGCATTCCACTTATCGTGTACTAATAATGCCATAAGAAAGCAGAAACATGCATGTCCACAACTAGTGGGTTTTGGCTTTATTGGCCTGAAATTATAGGTTCATAGGTTAATACTAAGCTATCGGCCCTAGGGCCTATACAAGCCTAGCCATAACAATTCCATGGATATTTCTGCCCGCAATATTTACTTCTCTGGACCCCTGTCTAGCAGGGCGACTGACATGATCCCTGGGGTGAATTTCCTATCTCCTATCCAGTCATCATGGTTCCTTTTGAAGAGGGACAAGGATGCACATTGATTGACATGTATGGGCAGTCTATTCCAGAGTATGGGGAGTCTCTGGGTCAGGAACCTATCCCTCCAGCATGTTTTGTTCATTGTGATGATAAGGTTTAGATCCATGGAGCATATGGCTCTGAGGGATTGGGATTTCTTTAAGTGGAGCATGTCGAACAGCTCAGGGTTGGACATGGCCTTGTATATTAAGCAGAGATCCCCTCTGAGTAGACGATATGCCACAGAGCATAGCTGGAGTTTTTTTAGACGGCCAGTATATGGCATCTGCTTTTAGCCTGTGATTTTATTAGTGAGTTATTTCTATGGCCTTTCCAGCTGTTGCAGATGTCTTGTGAGGTACATACCAAACGGGGCATTATACTCTATAATGGGTATAATGAGGGATGTGTACAGTGGGACAATGACCTCCTTTATTTGGATGAAAAGCCCTTAGTGTCACATAGAAGGATTTCCTGACTGTTGTGGCAATGTGGTTATCGAAAGTGAGACCACTGTCCACCTGTGGCCCTAAGTATCTCATCACACTTTCGATGTTTAGTGTACTGCCAGCTATGTGGTAATTTATGGGTACATGTTTTTTTTCCAAAGGGGATAACTATACATTTCTTGGCATTAAGCTTGAGCCCATGGCTCTGGCACCAGGCATCTGTTTCTGTAAGGCCCTTTTGTAGAATATTCACATCATTTGGCGATTCAGTAATGGCTCCCAGTTTGCAGTTATCTGCAAACTTTGATAGCCAGAGTCCCTTAGTGTTGGCCTGTACTTGAGAGAAGTAGATGCCAAACAAGAGTGGTCCCAGGACTGAACCCTGAGGTACTCCACTTGTCACTTGTCTGAAGCTGGATTTGGAGTCAGCTATTTTTACAGTCTGGGTTCTGTCAGTAAGCCAGTTGACAACCCATCGAGTGATGTAGAGATTTATGCCCAGCTTAGTAATTTTATCTATGATTCCAGAGTGGGGGATGGTGTTGAAGGCCTTGTCGAGGTCCAGATAGGCTGTGTGGACTGCCTTACCCTTGTCCACAGCTCTGGAGACTGATTCAAAGAAATAAATCAGGTTCAGGAGACAAGATCGTCCCTTCACAAACCCAAACTGGGTGGGGTCCAGTGTTTGAAGGCTGCAACTGTCTTTGTTTATACGTTCCATGATAATGCGTTCCATGCCCTTGCAGATCAGGCTTGTCAGACTTATGGGATCATAGTTCCTGGGATCCAAGGTGGATCCCCCTTGTGGAGTGGGATAACCATAGCTGTGCGCCACTCAGTGGGCATGAAGCCTGAGGTGAAGCTATGATTAAACATGACACTTAGGTGAGGTGTCAGTTCATTTTGTAGTTCATGTAGTACACAGCCTGGGATGTCATCTGGTCCCATGGATGCTGTATTCTTAGCTTTGGAGAGTGCGGTTTCTACCTGTGTGGCCGTGATTACCAGAATTTGGCAATCTTTTGGTACTGAGATGTGCCCTTTAGGGGGTAAGACGGGGTGAAGTTGGCACTAAATCGATCTGCCAGGATATTGGCAATAACCTTGGGATCAGTATATTTAATGCCATTCTGTTGAAGCTCATAGCAGATCTGAGCATTACCATTTAGATTCTTGACATAACTTTAAAATGCCTTGTGGTTGTCTTTGGAATCTTTGGCAATTTTATTTTTGTAACTAGCTTTTGAGGATTTTATGAGGGATCTCAGCTTCTTACTGAGGCTGGTGAGGGAGTTTTTTGCATCCTAGGATTTTCCTCTTTTCTGCAACAGTTTCTTCCTTCTGTTGTATAGTTTGTTTATAGCAGCGGATCACCAAATTGGCTTCCTTTTTTTGGAGGAGAGGATCTTGGTTCTATTTTGGATGGCACGATTCATGAACGAGTGGATGTGCTCGTACAGTGCCTTAGTGTAGGATTCTGCAGTTGAACTTTCAGATCCCGTCTGCATGGGTGTCATGAAGTTTGTCACTTCTGACTTCAGTAGCATGAAGTTGGCTTTGGAGAAGTTTTTTTTAAGGAGGTTTAGTTACTGGGGGGTGGGGGTGGGATGTGGATGTCAAGGGTGATTTTCTTATGGTCAGACCTGACCAATGAGAGGGTGACCACTGGTGTGGAGCATCTATCTCCCATGGTGGTAATAACCATGTCTAGGATATTGGAGCCCCTGGTGGGACAATGGATTAGTTGATCCAGGGCATTCGAATTTATGAATTCCAAGAACCGTTGGGAAAAGGAGTTGGTACCCGAGTAGTGTTCCCAGTTAATGGCAGGGTAATTGAAATCACCCAGTGTTAAGGGGTTTGGTTGTATCTTAATATTTTCCAGTATGTTTAGAAAGGTGTAGTGAGAATCTTGGGGCATGGTGGGGGATCTGTAGCAATCTACAATTTGGATTGCAGTCTTACCTAGTGTTAGTTGTACCTGGAGAATTTCAAATGCATTGTGTTGGGCAACTAGCCTGGAGGTGTGAATATCCTTGGTGAATATGGATACTCCTCCACCTTTAGTGTTTTGGTCTTGGTTTTGTGGCCGAAACGTGTGGTAAGAGTTCTAGCCTGGTATTGCAGGGGTGCTCTCTGGAGCCTTGAACCAGGTCTCAGTTACTGCACAGATATCGATGTTCTCCATTTTTAGGAGTGCCTCGAGAGAGTGCATTTTGAGGTTTAGACTTCTAGCATTGAGTAGCATTACCTTCAGATTTTGCATGCTTGTATCTGTTATGGTGGTGGTTTTGTCCTTTGAACCTTGCCTAAAAATGGCACTATAGGGGTAGGAAGAGCTTTAGCCAGTAACCTGAATCCCAGGGGTGACAGGTGCAGACCATCTCTGGCAAAGCATCGTATTTTGTTGATCATGTCTTCCCAGGCAGACAGATACTGGATCCCCTTTGAATGACACCAGAAGCTTAGACAATTGTTGAAGTCAATAATTTTGTCCTTATACTGTGCTATCATTCTGGGCGAAGGCAGGATGCTACTCAGGGCTAGGGTTATACCTGCCTGGGCCACATGATCTGAGAGCTCTTCCATGTCCCTTTTCATGTAGTCCAGGGAGGTACATCTCAAGTCATTCACTCCAGCATGGACAATGACAGCGTCATATTTGTACTTGTTGTGGAGTTACTTGAGTGCATGCATTACGTGGCGGATCCTGGCACCCAACAGGCAGCCGACTGTAATTTTCTCCTTGTTCAGCCTGATGAGTGGGACATCAGTGTGCCTAACTATAGAGTCACCTATGACTAAAGTGTTGGGTACATTCTCTTGCCTTAGGGGCTGTTGTTGGGTGGCACACTGGTGTTGTGAGCTATGAGTCACTTTGGTTGTGACTGGTGTTTGTTTGCATTTCAGCTTTGGAGGTCCTTGTTGCTTGGGCAGGTTAATGTTAAGGGCCTCCGCATATGTGGGTTTAGTGTTGCTAAATTGCTCATAAATAGACTTAAAAGAAAAAAAAATTGATGGGCATTCAGATATGTTATTTAGCTGAAACACCTGATATCCTTAACAGGTAATTTGCATATATCCCATGTCACCTCTAATTCAAGACGTTTATGGTATCACACAGTGGAAAGTCTAGCTTTACTAGATTTTTCTTTTTGTGCCTTTTAACTGATTGTTTTTTTCTGTGTGACATTTTTACTCATTGTTTTAGTTTGTTAGTTGGGATATTTTGCAGACACCCTAATGTTCATGGATATCAGTTGGGTATGGCAACCCTATGTTTCCAAATGTTAGCTTAGCATTCCACTTATCGTGTACTAATGATGCCATAAGAAAGCAGAAACATGCATGTCCACAACTAGTGGGTTTTGGCTTTATTGGCCTGAAATTATAGGTTCATAGGTTCATAGGTTAGTACTAAGCTATCGGCCCTAGGGCCTATACAAGCCTAGCCATAACAATTCCATGGATATTTCTTCCCACAATATTTACTTCAATGGACCCCTGTCTAGCAGGGAGACTGACATGATCCCTGGGGTGAATTTCCTATCTCCTATCCAGTCATCAAGGTTCCTTTTGAAGAGGGACAAGGAGGCACTCTGACATGTATGGGCAGTCTATTCCAGAGTATGGGAGGTCTCTGGGTCAGGAACCTATCCCTCCAGCATGTTTTGTTCATTGTGATGACAAGATTTAGATCCCTGGAGCATGTGGCTCTGAGGGATTGGGATTTCTTTAAGTGGAGCATGTCAAACAGCTCAGGGTTTGACATGGCCTTGTATATTGAGCAGAGATCCCCCTGAGTAGACGATATGCCACAGAGCATAGCTGGAGTTTTTTTAGACGGTCAGCATATGGCATCTGCTTTTAGCCTGTGATTCTTTTAGTGTGTTATTTCTGTGGCCTTTCCAGCTGTTGCAGATGTCTTGTGAGGTACATACCAAACAGGACATTATACTCTATAATGGGTCTAATGAGGGATGAGTACAGTGGGACAATGACCTCCTTTTTTTGGATGAAAAGCCCTTAGTGCCACATAGAAAGATTTCCTGTCTGTTGTGGCAATGTGGTTATCGAAAGTGAGACCACTGTCCACCTGTGTCCCTAAGTATCTCATCACACTTTCGATGTTTAGTGTACTGCCAGCTATGTGGTAATTTATGGGTACATGTTTTTTTCCAAAGGGGATAACTATATATTTCTTGGCATTAAGCTTGAGCCCATGGCTCTGGCACCAGGCATCTGTTTCTGTAAGGCCCCTTTGTAGAATATCCACATCATTTGGGGATTCAGTAATGGCTCCCAGTTTGCAGTCATCTACAAACTTTGATAGCCAGAGTCCCTTAGTGTTGGCCTGTACTTCAGAGAAGTAGATGCCAAACAAGAGTGGTCCCAGTACTGAACCCTGAGGTACTTGACTTGTCACTTGTCTGAAGCTGGATTTGGAGTCGGCTATTTTTACAGTCTGGGTTCTGTCAGTAAGCCAGTTCGCAACCCATCAAGTGACGTAGAGATTTATGCCCAGCTTAGTAAGTTTATCTATGATTCCAGAGTGGGGGATGGTATTGAAGGCCTTGGCGAAGTCCAGATAGGCTGCGTGGACTGCCTTACCCTCATCCACAGCTCTGGTGACTGATTCAAAGAAATAAATCAGGTTCAGGAGACAAGATTGGCCCTTCACAAACCCAAACTGGGTGGGGTCCAGTATTTGAAGGCTGCAACTGTCTTTGTTTATAAGTTCCATGATAATGCGTTCCATGCCCTTGCAGATCAGGCTTGTCAGACTTATGGGATCGTAGTTCCTGGGATCCAAGGTGGATCCCCCTTGTGGAGTGGGATAACCATAGCTGTGCGCCACTCAGTGGGCATGAAGCCTGAGGTGAAGCTATGATTAAACATGACACTTAGGTGAGGTGTCAGTTCATTTTGTAGTTCATGTAGTACACAGCCTGGGATGTCATCTGGTCCCATGGATGCTGTATTCTTAGCTTTGGTGAGTGTGGTTTCTACCTGTGTGGCCGTGATTACCAGAATTTGGCAATCATTTGGTACTGAGATGTGCCCTTTAGAGGGTAAGAGGGGGTGAAGTTGGCACTAAATCGATCTGCCAGGATATTGGCAATAACCTTGGGATCAGTATATTTAATGCCATTCTGTTGAAGCTCATAGCAGATCTGAGCATTACCATTTAGATTCTTGACATAACTTTAAAATGTCTTGTGGTTGTCTTTGGAATCTTTGGCAATTTTATTTTTGTAACTAGCTTTTGAGGATTTTATGAGGGATCTCAGCTTCTTACTGAGGCTGGTGAGGGAGTT
Organism: Protopterus annectens; assembly: GCF_019279795.1. Classification (NCBI taxonomy): domain Eukaryota; kingdom Metazoa; phylum Chordata; order Ceratodontiformes; family Protopteridae; genus Protopterus; species Protopterus annectens. The sequence continues at coordinate 1,706,370,115 of NC_056741.1, read as the reverse complement.
TTTTGCATCCTAGGATTTTCTTCTTTTCTACAACAGTTTCTTCCTTCTGTTGTATAATTTGTTTATAGTAGCGGATCACCAAATTGGCTTCCTTTTTTTGGAGGAGAGGATCTTGGTTCTATTTGGGATGGCACGATTCATGAACGAGTGGATGTGCTCGTACAGTGCCTTAGTGTAGGATTCTGCAGTTGAACTTTCAGATCCCGTCTGCATGGGTGTCATGAAGTTTGTCACTTCTGACTTCAGTAGCATGAAGTTGGCTTTGGAGAAGTTTTTTTTAAGGAGGTTTAGTTACTGGGGGGTGGGTGTGGGATGTGGATGTCAAGGGTGATTTTCTTATGGTCAGACCTGACCAATGAGAGGGTGACCACTGGTGTGGAGCATCTATCTCCCATGGTGGTAATAACCATGTCAAGGATATTGGAGCCCCTGGTGGGACAATGGATTAGTTGATCCAGGGCATTCGAATTTATGAATTCCAAGAACCGTTGGGAAAAGGAGTTGGTACCCGAGTAGTGTTCCCGGTTAATGGCAGGGTAATTGAAATCACCCACTATTAGGGTGCTTGGTTGTATCTTAATATTTTCCAGTATGTTTAGAAAGGTGTAGTGAGAATCTTGGGGCATGGTGGGGGATCTGTAGCAAGCTACAATTTGGATTGCAGTCTTACCTAGTGTTAGTTGCACCTGGAGAATTTCAGATGCATTGTGTTGGGCAACTAGCCTGGAGGTGTGAATATCCTTGGTGAATATGGATACTCCTCCACCTTTAATGTTTTGGTCTTGGTTTTGTGGCCGAGAAGTGTGTTAAGAGTTCTAGCCTGGTATTGCAGGGGTGCTCTCTGGAGTCTTAAACCAGGTCTCAGTTACTGCACAGATATCAATGTTCTCCATTTTTAGGAGTGCCTCGAGAGTGCATTTTGAGGTTTAGACTTCTAGCATTGAGTAGCATTACCTTCAGATTTTGCATGCTTGTATCTGTTATGGTGGTGGTTTTGTCCTTTGAACCTTGCCTAAAAAAGGCACTATAGTGGTGGGAAGAGCTTTAGCCAGTAACCTGAACCCAGGGGTGACAGGTGCAGACCATCTCTGGCAAAGCATTGTGGTTTGTTGATCATGTCTTCCCAGGCAGACAGATACTGGATCCCCTTTGAATGACACCAGAAGCTTAGACAATTGTTGAAGTCAATCATTTTGTCCTTATACTGTGCTATCATTCTGGGTGAAGGCAGGATGCTACTCAGGGCTAGGGTCATACCTGCCTGGGTCACATGATCCGAGAGCTCTTCCATGTCTCTTTTCATGTAGTCCAGGGAGGTACGTCTCAAGTCATTCACTCCAGCATGGACAATGACAGAGTCATATTTGTACTTGTTGTGGAGTTACTTGAGTGCATGCATTATGTGATGAATCCTGGCACCCGACAGGCAGCTGACTGTAATTTTCTCCTTGTTCAGCCTGGTGAGTGGGACATCAGTGTGCCTAACTATAGAGTCACCTATGACTAAAGTGTTGGGTACATTGTCTTGCCTTAGGGGTTGTTGTTGGGTGGCACACTGGTGTTGTGAGCTATGAGTCACTTTGGTTGTGACTGGTGTTTGTTTGCATTTCAGCTTCGGAGGTCCTTGTTGCTTGGGTAGGTTAATGTTAAGGGCCTCCGCATATGTGGGTTTAGTGTTGCTAAATTGCTCATAAATATATTTAAAAGAAAAAAATTGATGGGCATTCAGGTATGTTACTTAGCTGAAACACCTGATATCCTTAACAAGTAATTTGCATATAACCCCTGCCACCTTTAATTCAAGAAGTTTAATGTATCACACAGTGGAAAGTCTAGCTTTGCTAGATTTTTCTTTTTGTGTTTTTGAACTGGTTGGTTTTTCTATGTGAGCTTTTTACTCCTTGTTTTAGTTTTCTGGTTGGGATATTTTGTAGACACCCTAATGTTCATGGATATCGGTTGGGTATGTCAACCCTGTGTTTCCAAATTTTAGCCAAACATTCCACTTTTGTTGTGCTGATGATGCCATTGGAAGGCAGAAACATGCAATTTCACAGCTAGTGGGGTTTGGTTTTATTCTCCTGAAACTGTCCCTAAATTGACTTAAAAGAAAACTTCATGGGCATTCAGAATTGCCATTTAGCTGAAACACCTGATATCTTTAATGGGTAATTTGTATATATGCAATAAGTTTAAAGTATTACACAGTAGAAAGTCTTGCTTTGTTAGATTTTTCTTTTTGAGTTTTTTTAATCGATTGTTTTTTCTGTGTGAACTTTTTACTCATTGTTTTAGTTTGTTAGTTGGGATATTTTGTAGAAACCCTAATGTTCGTAGATATCACTTGGGTACAACAACCCTGTGCTTTCAAATGTTAGCCAAACATTCCACTTATGCTGTGTTGATGATCCCGTAAGAAGGCAGAGATATGCATGTCCATAGCTTGTGGGGTTTGGCTTTATTGGCCTGAAATTGTCCATATATAGACTTAAAAAAAAGTCATGGACATTCACAACTGCCATTTAGCTGAAACACCTGGTATCCTCAACTGGCAGTTTGCATGTATCCCATTTCATGTCTAATTCAAGAAGTATAAGGTATCACATTGTGGAATGTCTAGCTTTGCTAGATTTTTTTGTGTTTTTCAACTGATTGTTTTTTCTGTGTGACCTTTTTACTAATTTTTTTTTAAGGAGAGAGTGGAATGTTGGGGAAGTGATATAGGTATGTGTGGGGAGGTAGGTTTGGCAGGAGAGGTTGCATTTGTAAACAGACAAGACAGTATACAGGGGTGGTTTGTGACACATGAGTGGGGTAAACACCTTGGACAAGAAGGGTGTTGTGGAATCAGAGAGCCATGTGCACTTATATGGCAGCAGTGTGACTGAGCTCCCCACCCATGGGCAGTCCACACTGTTCGTTCACTTCCCTGAATGTGGCTCTGCTGGGGGTTGGTCACCTGGCCACCTTGCCCCTCCAGGTTGGCCAGTCTGCCCTCAATTCAGTGCAGGTGATCCTTATAGCCATGATGAATGATCCTCTGCACCATCCCCAGTAGCTATTACTGGGTGACAACCCCCCTGCACCCCTGCTCCCTGGGGGGGCTGGGTCCTGTACCCTGAGGTGTTCCTCCCATAGGTGGTGCAGGACCAGTGGAGGGAGCAGCATTGGGTTGACTTCCAGGTGTACTGGGACCCAGTGCCACGGTCGGCTGAGGTAGGGTAGGTGGATCGCCAGGAACTGGCATACCCAGTCGAGCTATGGTGTTGGGGTATTTCAAAGTGCATAGGTTAGTAATGAACAGAACATTTAATTAGTTATAACAGCATGCGAGAACATTGCAAATAAACCAGTAATATCACATTGCATAGCATATGGAACACAACAATCAGTGAGATAACAGTCAGTGTTTTAACAGTGTACAGCATAAGGCCAAAAACATAGGTAATTCAACAAGGTATTTTAGCATGCAACCATTGTAATACATAACAATAATAAAACACAAAGCCCAGCATAACATTTTTAGAACAACATATGTTAATAGTAAACCATAAACGATGTATAAGAATAATGAATTATGATGCAAATAAGGGGTTTGGGAGAGAGAAATACAGTCCATTAATACCAGTATAGGCTACATTGTTTGCAACAGTACTCATATACTCTACAGGTCTGCATGTACTATATGTAGACAAGTGCCCTATGGCTTCTGTAGCACATACATACCTCTCAAGCTATCTGCATGGGGCAGTATGGGCCAAGTTGTAACATCTACTGTTACACAACTATAGGGGAACATATATGACTACCAATGTGTACTGTGGACTGATGTAGTTTGGCTGCACTACTGACATAAATTATGTTGATGATAGATCTGTGACCGAGAGATTAGGTAACAGTGATCACAGTCCCTGACAGTGTGATACTTGAGAGATGTGTATCATGCACAGTACAGAGACTTTAAGACTATCATGCCATCCTTGGCAGGCATGGGTTGAGGCTATCAGCAGACATTCACAGACACACCAGGCATACATCCATATGAAGATTACAACTTTTATTTACTGCATTAACTTTTATTAGTCTTGTACTTGTTGCCTTTATTTTCTGATGTATCACATTGCTGAGCAATGCTATTAACACTCTGGTACATCTGAACTCACAAATTATTAACCCATTCTAACGGATACTGCAGCCATATATTTACCTGTAATTCCTGTGGGGAGAACATCTGCTAACAATACATAAGTGATTCAATAATATTTACTTGTACCTGTTACTGGACTCTAACCCTGGTCCGTGTGTGACAAAATATACATCGCACTTAGCATTTATCAAACTGAGCTACTGAGCCACTGCTGCATATTGATTGACTGATATTTGCCTAGAGCTCCCCTGCTAACAAAATACGACCTGGTAATAGAAGTTGGTTGATATACAAGAATGCACTAACAACTGAACACACATGTATGAGATTCATGCATAACAGAGAAAGTAGGTGAACTGTACATTACTACACAGAATGCAGGTGTACACTATACACCCCTAGTAGGTGGAAGTATCTATGATGTATACATGCCATATCAGAGTGCTGGCTTAGCTACTTGACCCATATACAGTTGCAGCTGGTATATATGCAGACTACAGCTATTACAGCATCATACTTGCCTGCAGCAGTGTACCTCAGAGCAGCAATGCATATAGCTGAAATGCAATGGTTAACACAAGACAACCCTGATATACACAATACACCTTGGCCATTCTTATTATTCCTTCAGATCTTAGTGCAGGACAAATATCATAATGAATTATATCTTGTAGTACAGCTCCAAATCTACAGTTTAGCAGAACATTCTTTATTAGCTAACCTTCAGTCACTTAGTGGTATTCTATGTGTTATTAGTTCACAGCAAATGTAATACTCAGCTTCACGAAAAAAAAGCCCAAAACACACACATATTGAAAAACACAGCTTTATTAGGGGTGACTTCATGTAGTGATTGGTATATTTTTCCAGTCTTTATTGGAGTATAGTTCATATAATGCAGGTGTTGCAATAGAGCTATAATTCCACACTTAATGCAGTAGACATTTTATTTCTTTAACATTTGCAGGTTTCATGCTTTCATCTTTATTGAGCTATACCTGGCATTTCCCACTTATTGCAGTCCAGCTCTATGACCACATCCATTGCAGTACAATCAAAAATGTATATACCTAATAGCTGTTAATATATTACTCCTTCTTGCTTATATGGCTCTCGATTGCATGTTACGTCTGTACTCACCGCACTCATAGAGCAACATGCCCAGGCACCTTGCATGGGCTTCTATGTTGTGAGCTCTCCTCTGCAGCTATATGGAGAAAAACACATCATTATGCATACTTGTCTATCACACATTCAGATTAGGTACTGGTAAAACAATGCAAACAGTGCTTACAACCTTGGGGATATTCTTTTCTCTAGCATCCTGGACACAGGTGTCCAGAAGTCCACTCTTCCACCACTTCAGATCATCAAAATTATGCCAAATCTGCTTACCTGTGTGGGGGATACCTGTAGCACTGGCGAGATTGTGTTCCAGCTGGTCCCAGGCTTCGGACTTGTACTCAGATCCCTGGTACTGACCACACAGCAGCCAGATGTCATGGTATTTTACAAGGAGTCCAACCATGATCCTGGACTCCAAAATGCCCCACTGTTCCACCTGGAAGTGCACACCCTCTCCAGCACCTGCCATAGCTCCTGCCAGGTTCAAACTCCAACTGGTTCTGCTGTATTCCCACCTGTTGCACTTAAATAAGCCTGTTTTCTTGCCCTTTACCCCCTTGGGCAATTTTTAAAAATGCGGAGCATGGCTTAGCAACATGCAACCCTACTGAGCTCAGCCAAGCATTGCTTAAACTGGCAATGCATATCGATGCTTAGCAGTGTGCAAACCAGCTTAGCTGGGCTGAGCACTGCTTAAATGGGCATTGCTAAGTGGTGCTAAACATCCCTTGTTTAAGCAGTGCTTAGCAGGGCTTAGCTGTGCTTAGCAGAGCTTAGCTGAGTGCAGCAAAGCAAGAATTTAAAATTAATTGGCATAATTTGTATTTCCAAAATAAATCCTTAATGATCTTTCTCTGTATTCAAACCCTGCACCTACTGCACATAAGGCTGTCACTCTAACCATTTGGCTATATGGACATGTAGCAATCTGCTATACTTTTACATATACCTCTCTGATACATTTAAGCACTGCACCACACTGTGCAAACACACTCAGCTATGCTTAAACTTGACCTTTGCATTCATAATAAAATGCAAACAGTTTCTATTTTTAGATGTCTGGCATGGGTCTATTGCTGCATGCTGTGCCGCACCACACAAACACACAAAAAAAAATGTAAACTTTTTGTTACATATGCCTACACTGATATCCGGCACACTGACAGTGCAGGGGGTGTGTCACTCACCTCTGGACATAGTGACATACTCTCTATACTGATTCAATAACTATGCTACAGGGTTCTCCCTCAGTAATGCTCCTTCATTACTATACATGATGTGCAAGCGAGGGGGTTCCCCAAACATGGCCACCATACATTCCGTGTAGTCTTTACACTACATCTACATGGAGTTTATTAAATCCCCAGGAATATTTTGTCATCTGGGACTAGTAATATTATTGTCTTGATGTGTACTGGTGGATCTTCTGACACAGATTTATTTATTTATTTATTTTATTTTACATTTGTTAACCAGGAAAATCCATCTGGACATGTGTCCTTTTACAGTGCAGACCCAGGGAGAAAAGCTCCAAGATTTATTTATTTATTTTACATTTGTTGACCGGGCTAGTCCAACTGGATACATGTCCATTTTCAGTGGAGGCCAGGGGAGAAAAGCTCCAAGATCATGGTTACAAAAAAAAACACATACAATTACAGAGTTGAAACAAATAGATACACTGACGTTTCAAGGCAAGATAAAGCAAGCAAGTAGTTATAAATATAATTAAAATGGGTAAAGACTTTGAACAGAAGAACTAATAGGGCTATATAGTGAACTCTTAGGTTATAGAGTTGAGTGGAGGCTTGTAGAGGCAAGGTAAGGAAGGGACGTTCACTATTAGTCTGGATTAGAGCAAGGGCATAACCATTGGGACTTCAGAAGAGCTCTGAGGTGTACTTTAAATTGGTCCAGAAAGGACATAAGTCTTAGGCTGTTTGGGAGGGCATTCCAGGATTTGCCAATGGAATTAGCATATAGTGCTTCACCACCGGAGTTGTTAGATTTAATGGTCAGTGCTTGAAAACTTTTTGAGGACCTGAGGGAAGTAAGGTTGGAGTAAGGGGTAAGTAGTTTGTTCAATGCGGGAGTTTTAGCTGGATGGTTGATGATTTTAAAAGCCTCAGTGAGTTGGTTGAGTTTGAGAATATTAGGCAGTTCTAGCCAATCTAGTGACCTTAGGTTTAGGCAGTGATGTGTGCGATAGGGCATTCCCGTTATGAATCTGGCAATGTGATTGTAGGTAGTAGAAAGTTTATTGAGCTCTCTCTTATGGAGGAAGGAGAATATCGAGGAGGCATAAAGGAGTGTGGAGAGGAGGTGGGTACGGGCAATTGTTAGTTTGGTATACGGGGTTAAGAAGGTCTTTATTCTATACATCGATCCGAGTTTTTTGTTGACCGACTTGATGGTTAGATTTACATGCATATCAAATTTGAGTTTGTGGTCTATAGTAACCCCTAATAGCTTGGTGTGGGAGACAGGGTAGATTATGGTACCATTATTGGAGGACACGTGGAAGGTTGGATTGTTAGTGTCAGGGGGATCTATACCTTCGGCGGTAGTTGGAGTGGGGAACAATAAAAGTAATTTGGTTTTGGTTGGGTTGAGTAGGAGTTTAAGTTCCATGAACCATTTTTCGACTGCGGAAAAGCAGTTTTGGGTTGTGACTTGGAGACTGGCAAGAGAGATGTCAGAGCAGATAAGGGTGGAATCATCTGCATATTGAATGCAGGTGGATTTAGGAATGATAGAGTGTAGACCGTTTATAAACATGGAAAAGAGAGGGGGACCAAGGATAGATCCTTGGGGAACACCAATATTGGTGGGGAGTAGGTCTGATAGCTTATTTTGCCACTGAACGGCCTGTTTTCTGCAAGAGAGGTAGGCGTTAAACCAACTTATTGTTGGTTTACTAAGATGAAAGGTTTCCAGTATGTGGAGCAACTGTTGGTGGTTGACCATATCGAAGGCTTTCGATAGGTCTAGAAAGAGCGCAGAGGAGATAAATTTGTTGTTGCGGTTATGGTTGACTGAGTCAACAAAGGAGAGGAGAGCAGTGGTTGTGCTGTGATGGGGGCGGAAGCCATGTTGGGTGTTGGATAGAAGGTTATTTTGTGTAAGGTAGGTAATAAGTTGTTTGTGGACACAGCGTTCCATTATTTTGGCTAGAGGAGACAGTATGGCTATGGGTCTATAGTTGGAAGTGTCAGTGGAGGACCCTCATTTATGGAGGGGGGGTGATATAAGAGATTTTCCAAATAGAGGGAATAGAGGCTTCTGAAATGGTTCGGTTGATCAAGATTGAGACAGGGTAGGCTATGGCGTCAGATTCTATTTGTAAGTATTTGGCTGGGAGCGAGTCAGCCGCAAGGGTGGTTGGTTTAAGTTTCTTCAAGAGGGTATATATATAGGAGGTGGGGGTAGGTTGAAGGTTGAAGGTAGTTTGGGTTGGATCATTGGTTGAGGATGCCACCAAGGGGGAAGTGGCAAGCTTACTGGTGAGGGACTGCAGTGTTAGCTATTTCAATTGGATCTTTATCCATGAGTTTTTCAGAGGTGGGGGTTGTAGATTTACCTGGATGAAGGAGGTGATTGAAACCAGCCCAGAATTTTTTTAGGATTATACTGATGTTTATCTTGGAGGTGACAGAAATATTGTTTTTTATCAGACATAACGGCTGCTTTGGTTGAATTTCTAAGCTGCAGGAAATTGATGCGATCTAAGGGGGGTTTTGTGTTTCTCCATTCGTTCCAGGCCAGGTCTCTGAGTCTAATTTTAGATTTAGTGTCTTGTGTTAGCCAAGGTGCTATACGTACCTTAGTTCTAGTAAGTCGTTTAGGAGCATGAGAGTCAAGTATCTTGAGGAAGGTGTCATTAAAGTGTGATACGCTCTCGTCTAAAGTTAGGATTTTTAGGATATGCCAGTTACAAGCCTTGAGATCAGCTAGAAATTTGTCTGGGACAAAATTCTTGCTGTTTCTAACTAGTCTAGTTATGGGAGGATTTGTAGCTGGACATTTCTGTTTTATAATAAAGGTGGCAAGGTGGTCACTGAGGTCATTAGGAAGGGTCCCTGCAGTATAGTTGTTAGGATTCTTATTAGTAAGAATCCAGTCAATGATGCTCTCCCTTTGTTGGGCATGACCAATTCTAGTGGGAGAAAGAATATTTTGGGAGAAACCATGTAAGTTAATGGGGAGAGGGTTTGTTTGAGCAGAGTATAGAGACCAGTCAATATTAACATCTCCTAAAATTATAGTTTATTGTGGATAGTTGTTGGCGAGCCAACTAAGAGTTTGTTCAAGGATTTCAACATTTTTGCCAGGTGGTAGGTAAATTACTAAGAGATTAATACTTTTTTGGTTGTTTAGGGATAGCTTCAGGGCAATCAGTTCCAGGTTGGGAACTTTTGGGGGTTGGAGTAAATTCATTGTGATGTTCAAGGTGTTCTTGAACATGACAGCTATTCCCCCACCTTTTCTGGTTATTCGATCAGCCCTGAGGATGTTGTACCCAGGTGGAATGATTTCCTCATCCTTAGTGTTGGGTTTGAGCCAAGTTTCTGAGAGACACATGATGTCGGGAGAGTGGGTTTCGAGCATGGCATGTAAGCTGTGGACTTTATTATTAATGCTTCTAAGGTTAAGATGAAGCATCAGGAGGGAGTCCGTTGGGCTTCTAGCTACATTGAGGGGGTTAGGGCCTAGGTCATTGTTGGGGCCTGGGTTGGAGTGGATATCACCGTCTTTTGTAATTGATTTTTTTCAAATAATCGAGTATTTTTTGTAGTTTAATTAGTTGTATAAGATGGTCCCTAGTTGAGGATATTTTTGGGCGACAGAGTGAATGGTGAAAATGTTTGGGTAACAACTGAGTAGCAGGGTAAAGAGAGGGAGGGATGAGATTAGTGGGGTTATTGGAATGCAGAGAGGTCTGACCATTGGGGAGGTCGACTCCTATTAGGGTGTGGGTTTCAAAGTTTGTTAATAGGTGAGGAAAAATAAGGAGTAAGAGTGCAAGGGGGAGGGTGTTAAGTGAATTTCTATCCATGGTGGTGAGGGGTGAGGTTGATGGGTAGATAGGGCTGGGGGTGTTACTTTGGTCGATAGGTATGTAAAAAGCTGGATGTGAGTAGTGGGTGTTAATGGAGAGAGTATGGTAGGTGGGCGGAGTAGACTTAGTAATATTGACAGGTAGGGAAATGGAGTGGGGAAGGAGGGGACAGTTGTGATTGGGTGGTGGAAAGGGGGATGGGCTTGATGACTAAATAAATGTAGAGGTACTGGGGGTGGGTGGGAATAGGGGGCAGGGAGGGGAGCGGAGCAAGCCTGAGCGTAGCGAGGGCGAAGCGGAGCGGGGACTACACCACGAAGGTTTCCCTGGGTCTTAAAGGTAACCAGATTCAACAGTAGCTTGTTCAAGATTTTATAAACAGAACCTGTTTTTATTTGGCGTTATTCTGCTTGATTCCATTAGCAGAACACCAGATATTTAAACAAAACTAATGTAGAATAATAGTCCTTTACCCTGAGTCAAGTTTTAGAGTCAGAGGTGTTTGTTGGAGGGTTGTTTGTGCATTCGCACTTGAAGGGGGGTCCTGTGCCACGCGGTGTACTTGGGGGCTATCTGAGTATCTGAGGTGAAAAATAATGGAAAGAGAAGTTAAATTTAGTGTTAGGTATCTCTGGGGTAATTATTAGAAAGAGACTTGTAAGCAGTAAAGTAGATAAAAGGCACAAATCAACTGGAAATTACTGTTAAATCTCACCATGTAGGACTATGCAAGATACATACATACAAGATAACTACATTACAACATAAACAGTACAGCATATAGTTTCAACATATGCAGTGGCTCTGCTGGACAGTGACTCAAGGAACTAATGGCTCAGCTGGACAGGGGCACAGGGAACTAATCTAAGGGGGTGTCGAAAGCCAACACATTCTGGCTAGGCTTATAAATGCCCTTGGGCAGATGGCCTAGTACTTACCTATGAACCTACGAGTAAAAACATCATTATATACATTTCAAATACATAAAACATATTTGCTGCATTTGTAATACATAAAAGCATTTTTAGTTTTTAAGTCATAAATAGTTATACATAATATTGAGTAGGTAGTTTTTGTGTTACAACAGATATGATTAGTATGAGTGAACAAAACATCTTGAGTTGTACTTGTGTTCATAACAAGAAGTTTTCAAGTAAGGAAGCATAGATACAATGAAACATAAGTAGTAGATCAAAAGGAAGTTTGATGTAAGCCCCAATGTTAAGAGGTGAGGTAGGTAAGGAGGTTGGTAGGGGCTTTAACCTGGGCTAATATATTCATATTGATATTCAGTTAAACACTCATAATTACACACATAAGTTGAAAATGACAAGAGTAGGCTCCTTTATGGAGGATAGGGAAACATCTGGGAACATCAGGCCTGTTAGCATAATAGTAGTGTGTCAGAAAAGGTCTTGGAAACAACTCTGGCAGAGATAAAGGCTGTGTGCTTTAGTACATGATGACACTTTCCAAGCCAATAGCATATAAAAGGTTAAGGCAAAAAGATCTCTGTATTAATGTTGACCCAATTTTATAAATGGTTAATAAAGGAACTTGACAGGTAATAGTTTATTTGCTTTCACGAAGGCTTCTGACTCAGTCATACACAAAGAGCTGGTAGTAAAACTGCAGTTAGTGACAAAAATGAGATTCAGAAAACAGACTGTGGCACAGCTGAAGAGTATTAATAAATGCAATGGAACACTTGTGTTGAATTGAAAAAAGACTGAACAAAAATTACCAAAAAATGAAAAACAATTAAATGTTTTAATCAGAAAAAAATAAAAACTTTTAAGTAGCCATTCAGTAAGCGCTTTTGTCTTAAAAAACATTTTCAGACTAAATAAAGTACACAAAGCAACAAATTTATATATATATATATATATATATATATATATATATATATATATATATATATATATATACAAACATCACATAATTAATTCATTGACTAGTTGATCACTGAATGCCTTATCTTTTTTTCCTTTTAAGGTAAGTGCTAAAGTTTTCCCTATCATTTAACCCAGGAGGGTTGCAGACTTCTAATTTCACCTGCCAGCAATATTCCCTCCAATCCAGCTTCTGCATCTAACCTATTCACAAACATTTTTACTTGAAAAATATCTAAAAGCTTAAAACTTACATTGCATTTTTCTTGGGAAGAATGTTTACTTGATGCATTATTTTGATCACCTATCTGAACAGCATGTGCATGCTCATATATTCTACAGTGCTATTCTCGCGTAGTTCTACCTATATAATATGCAGGACAAGATAAATTATTTAAGAAATCACATACTTGGATTTGCAAGAGAAACAAACTGGAGGGATAAATCTTCTTGTTTCTAATAATGACATCTGAATCATCAACTGTTAAATACCAACAATAATTGCAATTCAGACATTTGTATATACCCCTCTTACTGTTTGTTTGTGAAATTTCTCCTAACTTACATCAAAATCTATCTTTTAAACCATGTTCCCTTTTATTTACTAAAAGCAAGTTCACCCCCTACCATTTTTAACCCTTGAGAAACTACTGAAAATCTTCCAATTGTCTCATAATATTTTTGATACTTTCATCTAGGGGGAAATTTTACTACCATTCCTGTCTTGTAATCTTAATTATTTACTCTGTCAATGTATTAATTCCCTCTTAATGGCAACTTCACCAAAAACATTATTAACTTCTGTAGAATAACAAGTGTGCTATACCTTTAAGAAACATTTCCAAGATCTGTGTGTGCATATAAATACCAAGCACATGTTGGCTTCAGTGCCATTTTGAAGGTGCAGACCGAGTGTTAACATCTATGTGCATGATAGCTAGTTTGTTTGTGTCAAAGTTACTTAACCTCATTTATGATGTGTTTGTACACAATAAAGCTGCTTGAACAAGAACCCATAATGCTTGCCTGTTTTGTCCCGACTTGGCAAGCAACATGGTGTCAGAACTGGGATGGCAAAGACTATTCTTCAGAGCCATGAGGTGCAGAAGTAATGGTGAAGGCAAATTAAAAGAACTGAGAGCAAAAAAGGACCAGAAACAAGTCAAAGATAAAGAGAATGCATACAAATGATTTATTTATTAAAAGAGGTAAAATGGAGCATTACAAGGGCACAAAGCATATTGTTAAGCAAATGAATAGCAGAGAAACATTTATTAAGCAAACGAGAAGCATAAAAGAGCGCATTGACCAAATGAAATGTTAGAAACCAAGATATTTGATAAAACAAGCATCAAAAAAGTACATAAAGAGTTCAGAATTATCTCAGAATTGTAAAACAGCCATGTTTAAAGTGAAATGAGCATTTTTACAGATAAAATGAGCATGAGAAAGTATAATGGGCATGAAAAGAGATTAAATGAGCAAAACAAATATAACAAAAGGGCATAAAGTACACAGTAAGAGATTAAATGAGCAAAATGACTATAATAGAAAAGGCAGAAAAGGGCATATTGAGTATAAGTAAAGCAAAGGTGACTGCATGTATTTTGGCAAATTACTGTGTTTTGGCATGAATTGCTACATTACATCGATTGAATCCTTGAATAGCATAACTAGAGTTGTTTGAAGTATTTCAAAGTGTGTAAAAATGTTTATAGTGTGTGCTTATTACTGTGTATTTATTCTGAAGAGTGTTTTGTGGGCAAAGTGCAACTATTTCATGAAGTGCAGTCAAGTGCAGCCATTTCAAAAGTTTCTTGTGCCTGGCTGTGTCTGTCCACAGAGTGCTACCATTACAGAGTGTCTCTTATACTATACAGAGTTGTTTGGCAAAGTGTAGCCATTTTGGAGAAGTTTCACTGTGCTGTGTACTGTTTATTCGCAAAGTGCAGTTATTCTGAGGTGTTTCTCACTCTGAGCTTCTTCTTCCCAAATACATTTACAAATTACAATTACTTCAAGACAATACATTCATAAATTGCCATTACTTTGAAACAGTTTATCCACAGAGTGCCATTACTTTGAGATAGCTTATTCTCAAGGTGTAATTGTTTTGAGACAGTTCATTCGTAAAATGCTTTTACTTCAAGATAGTGTATTTGCAAAGTATAGTTACTTAAAAATGCCTCTTTCCCTCAGTTTCTATTGCCCAGTTTATTTGCACTGTGCAGTTGTTCAAAATGTTTCTTAAAATGGTGATAAATGACTTTGGCATTAAAGCAATTCCAAGATAAAGACTCATACAGTAAAATAATGATGATAAATGACTTTAGCATTAAAGCCATTACAAGATAAATGGCTGGTATAGCAAAGTAATTTCAAGACAAGTAGTTTATACAGTAAAGAGATTTCAAAGTGCTACAGTGCCAGGAAACGTATTTCATAAAATTCAGTTATACAAAGGCTTGTTGTGTTATTACAAGTACTGGTATAGATTTCAAGCACATGTATATGTGTATGCATAATTGTGTGTGTTCATGCATATTTGCAAGAGTCTTCACTGAGATATGTCGATTTTGCAAGCCACAACCACCTGTGCTTGATCAGAATATTGCAGAGAACTCGGGAATATTTTAGCAAAAATATGATATATTTATACAAGCAGCTTATTCTGATAAAAATGTGCATGCCAGGGCATTCATTTTGCTGAACCTAGCAGGGAGCCATTGAAAGGGAGCATTCATTTGTCTATACACCAGCAGTGTATGAAAGTGAAGGAGAAACTCATTGTGTTGTTGTACAGGCTGAATCAATGGAAGAAATAACAAGGACCAGTAAACCTTTTATTTTACTCCACTGTGTTCCTTGTTTTTTTTTTGGTTTCACGGTTGTTGGTTGTTGAGTTTCTTACATGAATCAATGGAAGACCCACAGTGTTTAAAGTGCAAATTCAAAGAAATGTGTATCCCCCAGACTAATGTTACACTAGAGAGACATTTGTTTTATATGAGAGATCAAAATCAAGTGGAAACTTTTGCAGCTTATATTAATGACCTGAAAAACAAAGCTAACACATGTAGGTTTGGTAATTTAAAGGATGAGTTAATAAAGGACAGACTCATGTGTGGCATTAATAATGTTGCTGTGAGAAAAAATTTGCTTCATGATGGTGATTTAATGCTGAATAAAGCCATTGAGATTTGTCAGATTCATGAAGTTACAGACAGGCACACAAATATGCTTGCTAGTGATAAGAAAATGGTTTCAGTAGACTCCAGAGCTAATGTAGGCAGCATGCAACATGTGACAGGCAGAAGTAGGCCTAAGCACATGGCAGCAGCAGCCCATGTGAGACTTTTAGGTAAAACCAGTAGTCTTCTAGCACATTCCAAGACCAGTTCAGTTAAAGGAGCATGCTCAGTGTCAAACCAAGGGTACCTAGTACAAAACAGACATTGCTCAGTACAGCATGAGTGAATCAGCAAAACTCAACTCAAGCTTTATTATAAACTGTCACAATTGTAGTGCCAACCATGAATCCAGAAGAGAAAAGTAGATAGCAATGTCACAAGTGTAAGAAATGGAACCATTTTCAAAGCTTTTGTAAACCGAGCAAGCCTCACACAGTTACAAAGAAGGGTCGCTTCAAAAAGCAAATTAATCAAATAAACCTGCAGTAGTCTGCTTTCTATGTAGATAATGTGTCAGTAATTGGTGAAAGTACTGATGCAGTAGATTTATTGGCAAGAAATGAAGTGTTTTGTACTGTCTGGCTCAATGGTAACTCCACACTGGCTCAAAGTGTAATGTCATGTCTGCAGATACTTTTGCAAGGGTCAAAGCTGGTGATCAACTAAATGTGACTAGTTGTGTAAAACTTGTTGCTTATGGAGGTGAAGAAATTTGAACTGAAGGGTCAGTAGTGCTTTCATGTTATGTGGCCAAGAACTGTTATAGCCTATTTTTCTATGTGAATCAAAGACCTGTGCAGTCATTATTGGGTCTCAGAGATAGTTTGAGAATGAATCTGCTTCTTTTACCAAAGAAGTTCATCAGATAAGCACATGTCCTAGTTTCAACTTCACTAACACTATTTTTTCAGAGTATGCTGATGTTTTCGATGACAAGGTGGGCAAACCTCCAATTGTGTATTCCCTGAAATTAGACCCAGAAATCAGTCCAGAGGTCAGGCCAGCAAGAAGAGTCCCGATAGCTATGCAGCATAAAGTCAAAGTTCAGTTGGACAAAATGGTGCAACAAGGTGTAATTTGTCCACTTCAGAACCTACCAAAAGAGTGTCATCCGTGGAAGCAGCTCATAAGAAATGCTCAGATGAAATCAGAATAAGTATTGACCTAAGAGATTTGAACAAAGCATTGACGAGACTGCATCATCCCATGTGTACAGTTGAAGAGGTTGCAGCCCTAATACTGAATGCTACGCTTTTCTTCTGTCTTAGATGGAAAGAGTTCATTTTGGCAAGTGATGCTTGATTGCAAATCTTCATTACTGACTACAGTCAGTACCCCATTTGGAAGATATAGATTTCTCAGGATGCCATTTGGAATAAATTCTGCAAGTGAAGTCTTTCAGCGTGCAATGCAGTAAATTTTTTCAGGTTATCCTTGTGCCATAATAGTAAATGATATATTGGCCAGAGGCAATGGTGAGGCACAGCATGACAGAAATCTTAAGAGAGTTCTAGACAGAGCATGTGAAGTGAATTTACAGCTCAGTCCTCTGAAGTGGAAATTCATACTACCAGAAGTTACACATGTAGGTCATTTATTTAAAAGTATTGGCTTGAGACCCGACCCATCCAAGCAAGCAGCCATTCTTGAAATGCCAGCACCAGATAATGTGCAAGATCTATGTTTTCTTGGTATGGTCAATTACTTAGGCAAATTTATACCAGAGTTCATATGTAAAAATGTTACTTGGTCATGGCTAGAAAAGCACCAGAAAGCATTTGAATTTCTTAAGCAGAAAATTGCTACCCCATCAACATTACGATACTATGATGTCAACAAGCCAGTAACTCTTTCTTGTGATGCTTCAGAGTTTGGTTTAGGTGCAGTTTTTCTTCAAGAAGCAGGCCAGTAGCCTTTGCATCTAGAACACTTACCCGGATTGAGATGCAATATGCTCAAATTGAGAAATAACTTTCATCAATAGTGTTTCCATGTTCCAAGTTTCATGATTATATATATCGTTGAGAAATCCAGAATGAAAATGATCATCAGCCTTTGGTTACTATTTTAAAGAAGCCTATGCATTCAGCTCCAGTGAGATTACAAAGAATGATGCTTAAATTACAAAAGTACAAATTCAAAATGGTCTATACGAAAGGCAAACTTCTTTATCTGGCTGATACCTTATCCAAATCATCCAGAAATACAATGGAACAGCTTGATGCAGATAATTTTGACTTTGATGTCATGAAAGTCCATAATTCTTCTACCACAAGACTTGAAGAGCTAAGAGATCATACAATAACTGATTCGGTTTTGTAGAAGCTCAATCACTATAACTGTGTTGGATGGCAATCAAAGCAATCTAGTGTACCACCAAAAGTGCAATCTTACTTTCCTTACAGAGATGAGTTGTTGATGGAAGATGGCATTATTTTCAAAGGTCCTAAAATTGTTTTTCCTGCTTCCTTATAACAAGAATATATCCAGATTTTTGCATCATGGTCACCTAGGTTCCGAATCTACTAAGAGAAGGGGGAGAGGACTAGTATTTTGGACTTCTCTAGTGAAAGACATTGATAGAGTACTTTCTTCCTGTTCAGTATGTAATAGTATTAAAGCACATTTGCAAAGAAAGCCACTTCACCTAAGTCAAATTCCTGATCTATCTTGGTCAATTGTAGCTATTGACATATTCGAGTGGAACAATCCATATTACTTAGTACTGGTAGACTCTTATTCAAATTGGTTTGAGATCGATCTGCTACTAATCTGACTACTACTACAGCCATCACTAAGTTGAAATACTATTTCTCAGTCCATGGCAATCCACAGAAATTAATCTCTGACAATGGTGCACAATTCACCAGTCAATTGTTTCAGAAACTTTCCAGAGAATGGGACTTTATACATGTTACTAGTAGTCCAGAGTATCTGCAATCAAATGGACTTGCTGAACATGCAGTACAGAGTGCAAAGCAATTACTTGAAAAGTTGAAGTGTGATTATACCAATTTTTTTTTATTTACTCAATCTCAGAAACAAATCTCATGATGATATATTTGGCTCACCTGCTCAGAGACTTCTATCTAGGAAAATCAAAATAACATTGCCTATCAGTTCTAGTTTACTGAGGCCTAAAGATAAGAACAACCAAGCAATCAAAGCCCAGTTATCTAGAAAGTGTTCTTTACAAAAGTTCAGCTATGACAAGTTAAGCATATTTCTTCATCCAGTGGAAAAAGGAGAGAGCGAGGATACAAATGGTGAAAGGTTTTGAGTGGCTTAGGCAAGTAACGAGTATTGTTCAGAGCCGAAATCTTATTTTGTTAAATCCAAGGGTGTGGACTACAGAAGAAATTGCAGGCATCTTCTTCCTGTAGCAGAACCGATATTGCAGCATTGTTCCTGTGATAAAGACTTTAACTTTCAGAGCAATCCAGATGATATTCCTGTTCAGTCTTGATTCTTGATACTCTTCCGGCAGATGATTCCAGTGTTCCTAAGATTGAACAGTCAGCAGAGACAATCCTAGCTGCTGAACCAGATCCCAAAGTTTATGTCACATGATATGGTCACATTTTTAAGCCTAGTGTGAAATACATGGCAACTTGGACAAAGTTGTATATCTATCTATATATATATATATATATATATATATATATATATATATATATATGTGTATATATATATATATATATATATATATATAGAGAGAGAGAGAGAGAGAGAGAGCTTTGTATAATAGCATGATGAAAATCATTTCTGCGTAAATTGCATATTTGTTAATCTCAGTGACAATGCCTAACTCATTTTCTCAAAGAGGGAGAATGTAGACTAGCAGGTGTGCTGTACCATTAAGAAGCATTTCCGAGATATGTGTGCATATAAATACCAAGCGCATGTTACTTAAGTGCCATTTTGAAGGTGCTGCCTGAGTGTTAACATCTATGTGCATGATAGCTAGTTTGCTTATAGGTTAAAGTTACTTAACCTCATTTATGATGTATTTGTATACAATAAAGCTGCTTGAACAAGAACCCACAATGCTCGCCTGTTTTGTCCTGACCTGGCAAGTGACATCTCTTTCTGGATAATTTCTTGCCACTAACTTTTGACATAAACTTTTCTCTTCTTTTAAGAATACATCACATCATCATTAATAGCTAAATCACTTATTTTCTTTAATTGTCCCTTTACTATAGTACTTTTAATTTTC